>NW_027396620.1:0-208460 GCF_047715775.1 Aspergillus undulatus | reverse complement strand
AGCACATTTTCCTTGCATTGTTTTGAAGTGCTTTCGGCGACTTGGGTTGCGCAGTACTTGTTGACTTGAATATTGACGATACCCTGCCACATATGTGGCCAGTTATGACTATCATGATACAGGGGAATGGTTTGGCTTACTCTCTTCATCCCCAGTTTGTGTTGGAACTTAATGTTCCTACCGCACCTGTCAATTCTCGCATCCCACCATTGATACTCTTTGGACAGCGTTCTAGCTTTGCTTGAAACCTTCATCAATACTAGTCTATTCCATACTGCTACTCTAGTCTTACGTCTCTATATTCCCTTGTACAGACACCCGGGCCTAAGCTGAGTCTTGCCAGGTCTTTGACAGTTCCTTCATGACTTCTACAAGTGGCACCTGCCCAATGGGATTTTAAGCTTTTAGCGCCTTCACGTAGGCATAGACATTGCGGTACTGGCCCCCTCCTCGTTTTTTCATTCTCTCTTGCCTTTCTCTTTTCTTCTCTTTTTTCTTTTTGACGAGGAAACTGCATCCGAGCTGTTGCAACTGCTCAATCAGTCGATGACCGCCTTCGCCATAGATCTTCAAGCATCTCTCATTGTCTCATAGTATGGCCATGGTCAGCTCTTGCTACGTACCTGGCCCACTGTGACGCTGGGGATCATTAGGAAGGACGGCAATTCGACGGTTTGAGGAAGGTTGACGCTATGACACATTTGTATGATATTCCTTGACAACGTGGAAAGAGAAATATTGATGGAACAGGGTGATGAATGCTCCAGGTCTAGAATAGAACCGAGATGCTCTGTATACTGAGGAAGGAGCGAGTGGCCGTTGGAATTCCACTTGAGATCACTAGGTCTTCTCATCTGCAACCATCTATTGAATGTCATCTACTTTGTCTCCCTCTTGGATACCAAAGAAAGGCCCTATATTATGCGGAGCCAGAAATTACCGATCTTGGAGCCTAGAATCGCTAGCGAGTGATTGTAGTATTAGGAAGACGGAGCATACAGGTTCCAGGAGCAGAGGCTTTGTTAGAGAAGGAGAGGAACAACAGGAGCCCCTTTATTACGGCGAATCAAGTCCATTTTATCAAGTGTCACTACAAGAGCAGCTCGAACGAACATCTACAGCCTCCATTCATATTCATACCTCCAACTACAAGGACGAGGTCAGCAACGCAACCTCCATAGAACCCGCATGTTCATTCTGGGCAGGGTTAGGGCTAAGCACTGGTGAGATAACCCACCACAAGCACAGCTCGAACCGACCTTCACTTTATTCCCACCTCACATTCTTGACGACCCCCTCACTGACTCAGAAACGCCTTATCAAGTCTGCAATCTGCACACCATACCGGGGTCTATTCGGACCAATCCCAATACAACGTCTATTATCCTCCCAACCATTCTCGATCGACGCACCGCTTAATGCAGCTAAACCAGCGGTCTCCCGTTTCCCGTTTCAGCCTGACACTAAAAGCAACTAAGCCCAACTAACCATGCGGCTTATGCACCTTTTTTAACTCCTTCGACTTAAAGTACCGAGGATCTCATTGTGAGGGTGGGGGGAAGGATTTAACTAGGGCGTGCCGAGCGATGAGATTGGAGATTGATGGGTTCTCCATCGAGAGATTTGATGGTGCACTGTGCACATAGGCCATTGATAGATGGGAAACCGATGGGGTTCTGTTCTGAAAGCGATAACGGCCCGACCGAGAGGGATATTACATGTGTTTGAGGCTGATGGGGGAGATCTCAGATTGCTCCAGCTCAACTTTTAGTACTCATTCTGCTCTGGTCTTGCAATAGTATTGCAATTATAATTGCAACATGAAAATCTGTCCCTATAGGGCCCTCTCGGTGCTCGAGAGAGCCCTTCTCGCAAGCCTAAGGACGTGTCCGGCTGATGGGTCGATGTCCGCTTGTGTATGTACCTATGCCTACCTTACTCCCCCTTGGCCTTCACCGATTCAGATGCAAAATATACTAAGCAAAGGCATACAATTGAAAACAGTGCACCGCCCTCCTCAACATCACCCTGCGCACACAAACCCTCTACCCAACCTCCTCTGCCTACCACACCTCCCTAACCGGCTACTGGCGCTTCGACAATCAGCACATCTATCCAGCATGCGTAGTCTAACCCCCAAAACGCCCAAGACGTCTCTCTAGCCCTCACCACACTGGTCAGCGCAAACGACAACACCCCCCAATGCCACTTCGCGATCCGCTCAGGGGGGCATAGCACAGTAATCGGATCCACGAACGCCGAGTACGCCGTTACAATCGATCTCTCGCTGCTGAATAGTACAGCGTACAATGCCGAGCACCAAACAGCGAGTATTGGGCCTGGGGCCCGGTGGAAGGGCGTTTATGAGACGCTGAAAGGGTACGGCGTTGCGGTTCCGGGGAACGAGGTGGGACTGTGGGTGTTGCGGGGTTTGTGACGGGGGGTGGGAATTCGTTTCATTCTGCTAGGTTTGGGTTTACGTGTGATGCTATTGTTGATTTTGAGGTTTGCTTTTCTTTCCTTTTCTACCTTCTGTTCCTGATCTGATTTTGCCTGCTGCTATACCCGGCTTGAATAATGTGATACTGATGTGATGTGATATGATCTGATATGATATAGATTGTCCTCCCCTGCGGGCTAATAACACACGCAAACGCCACATATAACGCCCGCCTCTTCAAAGCCCTAAAAGGCGGCTCCAGCAACTTCGGCATCGTAACACGCTTCGACATCCAAGCTTTCCCGCAAGACCCATTCTGGGGCGGGGTAGTCGTCTACGACCTTGCGAGCACAGTGGATGCACAAGTCGACGCTCTCGTGAAATTCACGGATACCGTGCACGAGGATCCGTATGGGAGTTTGATTCCGCTTTATACGTATAATTCGAAGGTCGGAAGGAGTGTTATTGCGAATAGTCTGGTTTATACGGAAGCTGGGATTGAGTTTCCGAGAAGGTTTGGTAAGTTGGGGTTTTATGATTGGGCGAATGTTTCGAGTACCATGCGGTTTGGGGGGGTGATGAGTTTGTGGGGGAGTTGGAGCCGGAGGGTGGGTTACAGTATGTCTTGTTCACCTCACCCTAACCCCCGGTAGCCTTGGAGTTCGGGGAAAGAAACTAAAGATGGACACAGCAACAACTTCTTCACCCTAACATTCGCCAACTCCCCGGCAATCCTGCACAAGGCAATCTCCATCCAGGACCGGATGATCGCGGAGGCGAAGAAGGTCGTCAAGAGCGAGGACTGGTCGATTATCAGCCTCTTTCAGCCTTTGCCGGGGCTCTTTGCGCGGCATGGACGCCTGAATGGTGGGAATGTGCTGGGGTTGGATGAGGGGGGGAATTATATTTGTATGCTATGCCATGCCCTCATTTCTTTTCTTTTCGTCGGATTGGGTGAACGATTACGGATGTGAGTTGTGAAATGCTAACGGGTTGATTATTTATGCAGTGGACCTCCTCTGGCTAGCATGGGACAATGTCGAAGATAGCGCGTTCTTCGACTGGGTGGGTGAGACGTCTATCGCGGAGCTAGAGGACTTTGCGAGGTCCGTGGGCGGTGATCATTCGTATGTGTACTTGAATTATGCGGCGGAGAGCCAGAACCCGCTACGGAGTTATGGGGAGGAAAACCTGGAGTTTTTGAGCGCCGTTGCGGCGGAGTATGATCCCGAGGGGGTTTTACAGACGCAGGTTCCTGGAGGGTTTAAGGTTAGTAGGGCGTAGGTAGGCTAGCATGCTGAACTTTGAGTTAGAATCTTGATTTACAGTAAACCACGGATATGGATGCAATTGTACAGTCATGTCATCGTGAATTATAGATATCTTTAAGCAGTTCATATGTACAGTACGGGCTTTATAAGTCTAGAACGAAGCAAGAACCTGAGCTCCGACGAGGAAGAACACTGCGCTCATCATTGCGCCAGGGACCAGGCTGGAGGCTGCGGATAGGGTGCCGCAGCAGGAGTTTCGGTCGTACGTGACGTTGTTCATCTCGGCGGCGACTGCAAAGACGGATCCGTTGAAGTTGCCTTCGTTATAGTAGTCAACCAACAAGAAGTTAGGAGGACGATTCCACATAGCTGGCAGAGTTAGCAATGTACGCCTAGGTAGACTATCGTGTCAAGAGACTTACTGGTGCAGTTGTCGGCCATCCGACCCAGACTACCGAAGCCGTGGTCGGCGTTGGTCTCGTTCAGCAGAGCCGTGTTTGGAATGAGGAGGTTAAGGTTGGCAATGCTGAACTCGATATTGAGGTTGTGGTTGGCCATGTACAACCGCTGCCTGGCATCGGCTGGTGCAAGATCAGGCGGGCGCTGCACGGTGCAGGGGAAGTCCCGGTTGGTAGGAGAGAATAGAGTCTCCCACATCTGCGAGAACTCGTCCATCAGCCAGGGGTAGGCTGTTTGATTGGCCTGGTAGTCCATGAAGACGAGCGCTCGCTTTCCGGAGAGAATGATGTTGCCCAATGCCGGCCAGTCGTCTAGTCCCATCGGAATCATGGGTGGTGTGAACACCAAATCCATCAGGCCGGAGTTTTCAAAGGGAGCCGTGAAGTTGCCAGGGTCGACATAGTCATAGTTTCCGATGAGGATAGAGATTACATCGTACGGGTGTTGTCTCAACCAGGTGGCAACATCAGTGAGATAGTCCTCGAGCGTTCCTGCGTTGAGCATATCGCAGCTCGTGTGGCAGAGCTGCATTGTCCCGTTAAGTAGGTGGGTCTGGAATTGCACTATAGAATGTCAGCTCAATTCTAACTACCTGATAAAAAGGAAGCGTACGCATTCGGATTCCATCGTCTAGCTGGTATTCCACCCCGAGCGCTTGGTTTGCGGCAACGTTGCCTTGGATTGTGAACGGACTGTTGTGGGCAGCAACCATTGTGATGTTGGAGTATTTCCTGTCACAAAACTCGGGGTAGCCATTGCAGGGCTGGGTGTTGACGACGGGGGTTTGAGACGGGCTTGGGGTGGCGGAGTGAGTTGAGTTGGATGTGGCATTGCCGGTGATGGTCGTCTGCCCGCCCATGAGGACAGTCACCGTGTCGGAAGTGCTTGTTGCGGTTGCGTTGGCGGCAGTCGAAGTGTTGGCCCCCGGCGTCCCCGTCACTTCGACGGCCGTTGAGCCGATTACCGTGCCGTGGGTTGTGAGATAGATGGTGGAAGAGTAGGTGATGTAGTTGCCGGTCGGGACGGTGGCATCGTCGATGGTTGTGGTGATTGAGCTGGCAATCTCAGCGAGGGTCTCGGAAATGGCCTGTTCATTGTTGGTATTTGTTCTGGTATTGGTCTCGCTGTCGTTGTCGTTATCGTTGTCGGAGTTGTCGTTGTTCTGGGCGAGCACCCGGCCAACGGCCAGAAACGGCAGAAGACAGGTCAGCTTCATGGTGAAGCTGGATGCAGTACTACGCTGTACGCTGGAGTGAACTGAGAGATACAAAACAGAAACCAAAAAAGATCGAAAGATGGCAGACTCGGCCAACGTCAGACCCAGATTGCCGAGGAGAAGCACGGGAAGAGCTAAGAGTGAGAGTGGCTGCGCTAGGCTGCGCCAGCAGAACTCGATCGGCGATGTCGGTTCTCCCTGGGAGCCAATGGGCCTCACTGTGCGAGCGCCTTGTCGATGATGACGTCGCGGCTGTCAGCACCAAACTTTGCTGGAACAGACGCTGAGTCTGGACTCTTGCTGCCCGTTAGGTTGCCACATTCCTCTGAGTACAGGGTACCACCTATTTGTAGCGTTTTGGGAGTCGCTTGAGACTCCGTACGTGAGACCCATCCTACGGCGGTGGCTAGTTTCAGTGGTTTCAGAGAGGAACAGTAAGGGGCTCAACTAAGTAAAGGGGCAGCTGCGACGGGGTCCTTTGCCTCTCGTAATCTCACCAAGAGATCAAAAGATCAACCGAAGATCCCTAGCCAGTTCAGCGAGCTTCATCATCGCCGGCCCAGGGTGGATGCGCCCGACAGAGCTTGACAAGACTATTGATGGATGCGCAGCTTCTGGCCTTTTTCTCATCCAGCCACAGCCCAACTCAGATCGGTCCTGACGTACTTCACACTCCCTGATCTCATCTCTCGACCACTGTCTTTTCCTTCTTCCAGTCATTTTTATCTCTTCGCTCTCTCGATTCTTGGGTATCACGTCATCCGGAGGGAGAGCTGTGTTCGACATCAATTCATTGTTACTCCGCCATCCTCGTACACGACTCTGTCCTAAACTTCTATATTTATACCTCCGGCGTCCGTTAGCGCAGCCGTGCTTTGGCCGAGTTTTGAATATTGATATCCTTCCGCCCATTCGCATCGGCCAGGGATGGCGGTGCTTCCTCGCTTTCGCAAGAGCTCCGAGCGACCCGCCTACGGCCGGAGTCGAGGAAAGGTCCTCAGACACCGTATCCTGCGCTCGTTCCTTCACCTAGTCGCTTGGATATTTTTATTGCTTGTGGTTATTGGCAATGTCTCCAACAAGCCTGTGTTGCGACAAATATATTTCATGAAAATCGACATGTCTGATATCGTTCCTCTATCTGTACCAAATGCCGTCTTCATCAACAGTATTGCTCGATCTATCGGTCTCCACGATTTCTACCAAGTTGGGCTGTGGAATTTCTGCGAGGGTTACAACAATGAGGGCATCACTTTTTGTTCCAAGCCGCAAACATTGTACTGGTTTAACCCAGTTCAAATTATCCTGAGCGAGCTGCTTGCGGGAGCTTCCAGTATGTTTTTCTGTCGTATCACTAGTGAATATTGCTAACTCGTATAGTTGCTCTTCCATCCGATATCACGGATGCTCTCGACCTCGCCCGGCAAGCCTCGCACTGGATGTTTGGACTCTTCATCACATCAACAGTCCTCTCATTCGTCCTCATCTTCCTATCTCCTCTTGCCGTCTCCTCGCGCCCACCGCAATCACTCTCCGGAGACGCAGGTATCAACCGGATGCACCCTGCTCACCGCCGCCGCACCTTCATCTTCTGCCGCGCATTTCCTTTCGCTATCATCACATTTCTAACCGCTCTTTTTACCATTGTCGCTGCCGTAATCGCCACGGTCATGTTCATCATCTTCAAAAACGTCTTCGCGGGCGACTCATACCAGCTCAATATCAAGGCCGAACTCGGTAGCCGGATGTTGGCGTTCATGTGGATTGCAGCCGCCTTCAACCTTCTCTCGTTCATCGTCGAGCTTGGTTCTTGTTGCGCCGCCTGCTGCGGAGGTCGCAAGGCCCGCAAGCAGCTCAAGCATCGTCCGGGGGGCTCTACTGGTACCGCTACCGGTATTGCCACACCCGAGACCGAGAAAGGTAGCCCGCACTCGCGCAGTCCCACACAGGAGCACCCATAAATTTTCAGCTATCCTGGTATCCATTTTGTATATACCAGCGATAGGAGTCATTCTTAAAACTCATCAATATATAAGTGTCATACAGGCATTGGGCTCCAGACCTTTGAAAAAATTCGGAGGCGGCATAGATCGGTTTAGATAGTAGGTGGGCTTTGACATATTGGTATCTATAGTACACTACTACACGGTTGGCTATTTACGACGTTACGCTTATGAATACAAGTACTTGCTTTACTATATCGCGATTTATGAAGAATGCTCGGAACATCCGAAACCAGACTCGGGCCAGTTCATACCGAAGCGTGGAAAATCCGAAGGATCGGCACTCAAAACGGCTGTCAGTCCCCACGTCATACGGCCCTGCGCCCTGAACCCTGTGCATGGTGTCTTGGAGTCTGAGCCCTTCCCCACGCGAACCCCAGATTCGTACCCCTGCAGAACCCTCCATTGGTTCATGCCAGCATACGACTAATCTTCGTCCGCTTGGCCAATATATCCTCGGGCTGATCTCTTCTTCAAGGTGCAAGGCACGGCATGTACTACGAGTGCACTGCCGGCATTTCCACAGTGGACCTCTGAATGCTCTTTTACCCTTGCACCTGTTGAGGGACTTCGAGCTCGGGGTACCGTGTAGTCCAGTTTCCGGTATTGAAGCTCGGAAATAGCCCTCTTGACCGTAACCGTATATAAGCCCAGTACAACCTCCTGTACGTAGCCTTAAGATACACAAACTGGGCTGCCCTGTGCTACTTCTTTATACAACATACATTGACCACCATGCGCCCCCTCAAAGCCCTAACAACATCCCTCCTCCTACTCCCTCCCTTCGCATCCTCCCTCCCACACACCCCCTCCACCCCCCAGTCCGAGTCCCCCTGGCTCACAAAAAAGTACCTAGGCGTAAACCTAGGCGGGTGGCTCGTCCAAGAACGCTCGCTGGACACAGCATTCTGGTCCACACACGCCCCCTCCGCCCCAGACGAATGGACCCTATGCACAACCCTTGGACCCCAACAATGCTCTGCAGTCCTGGAACACCGCTACGCAACCTGGATCACGACATCCACAATCGACTCTCTCGCCAACGTCGGTATAAACCTCCTCCGCATCCCAACGACCTACGCGGCATGGATTAACCTCCCAGGCTCGGGATTGTACAGTGGGAACCAAACGGCCTACCTAAGAAGTATAACCGAGTACGCGATTAATAAGTATGATATGCACATCATGCTCGATGTCCACTCCCTCCCCGGCGGGATTAACGGGCTGGATATCGGTGAGAAACAGGGGAACTGGGGGTGGTTCTTTAACGCCACAGCATGGGACCAGAGTCTGGATGTCATCGATCAAGTCGTGCACTTCGTGTCTACTTCTTCGAATCCAAGGTCATTCACAATCGAACCGATGAACGAGCCAACGGATCGGAATAAGGATTCTGATCTTGGTATGACCGCTTTCGGGACGCCGAGTGCGGTCTCGGATGAGGCGGCGGGGTATATACTGCGATTCTGGAAGGCTGTTCTGGGCCGTGTTAGGGAATGGGAGGGGAGGTTGGAACTGGGGATAAGTATCCCCGTTGCGCTGCAGAGTTTCAAACTTCCCTCGTATTGGGGAGCGAATTTTACGGTGGATGATAACGTGGTGTTCGATATGCACAATTACTATTTCGAGGGGCGGAATGTCACGGCGGAGAATCTGCCGGGGTATATGCGGTCTGATGGGGAGGCGAAATCAGGCGATGGAGTTGTTCCAGTTTTTATTGGGGAGTGGTCGATCCAGACGGCGTACAACAACTCGCTTGAGTTGAGGGAGAGCAATGTCAAGGCGGGGCTGGGGATTTGGGAGGAGTTTATGCAGGGGAGTGCGTATTGGGCTGCGAGGTTTGAGGGGAATGATACAGTTGATGGGGAGGGGAGGAAGAGGGATTATTGGAGTTTTGGAAGGTTCGTTGAGTTGGGGTTCTTTAGTGACTGACAGTCCTTTGAGTAATCGAGGGTTCAATGTGTATGAGAAGTTGTTCCTTGCTTGCTGTGGTATATGGCCATGGTAGATATACGAAGCGTATAGGTAGCATAAGAAAGCTGGCGTCGACATTGCACCGTGCTCCAACATAAAAAAAAAATAAATCAATGATCAACGCGTCTAGGCCCATATGGTAAAAATGACAGATAGGTATTTTATTTTTCATCTTCATTTGGATCAGCCCAGTGCGAACCATGTCACGCTGACAACAACGTCCAGCCCCTTGGCGTCAGCGCCTGGGTACTTGAACGTCCACATCCCATCGCGGTTGACATCCCAGTAAGCTCCAGAGGCAGAGTGCATGCCGCGCTTTCCGGTGTTGGCCGCAGAGCCGTCCGCTGCAGCACCCTTGTCGATCAGGCCTTGTTGCACAATGGTACTGTTCACGGTGAAGCGGAATGGAGGGGGAGTAGAGGGTGTGGAAGGTGTGGTGGCGGTAATAAGGGCCTTGAGGATGCCGTTCTATCACACATGACCCGTTAGAACAGATTTTGTCGGTATGCTGCAGTTGTTGTGTTCAGACGTACAATGATCTCAGAGTTCCATGTTCCGACCTTCTCGTGCTCGTATCCGTCGGCTTGTCCGAGCGCGGTGTCGCAGGCCTGATTGTATCAAGTTAGCCGGCGTTTCGAGATGCGGCCAGCTCAGTAGTATTTGGTGCCCGGTCCAGCGCCCATCGATGGCTGGGAACGCACCTCTGTAGCAATCTTGGTCAACTCCGCGATGGGGACGGGCTAGATGAGAGCAGCGTTAGCGATCAAAGTCGTTTTTCGGTCGGTTGCGCGCGTGCATGATGCACTGGTGCCACTGAAGCCACGTACAGTAGGAGCGGACTCGACGGCCATTGTGTGTGGGATGTTCGTTTGAAGGATTTTTGTGGTTGTCGTTGACTGTTCTGCAACGACTTGTCAGTAAGTATATCGAGTCGACTCGGGATGTGACGTTGTCCGGTGAAGGTTGTGGGCAGAACCAAAGCCAGACTGTGGGGGAGGAATGTGGACCGACACCGGCGACGAATGACGACAAATCTGGGGAAGAAAGATCGCACTTACCGGGAAAAGGGGTTATGGCGTTATGCAGGATGAGATAACAAGGATTGACAAAGGTGCTTGACAAGGAGTGAGATCCAGTTCTTGTTGACAGACTCAAGTGCTTATGAACGCGACTCGCGATTGTTGGTTGGCTCCCTGGTCAAGCCGTCCCACACTATACCCAATCGAGCCGGAGGCAACGCTGAGGGCCGGAGTTAGGCTTTAGCGCTTGTCGCAAGTATCGGTGGCGGCGCTACGATGATCCGCCCCGCGCCTCAGGCAGTCCATACACAGAGCTCGAACCGGGCACGTGGGTGGCTGCAGGCGGCTAACGGCGGCAGAAGAGCCACTACGGCCGAATCCGTGATGGCATCGCGGCCGGCCCCATCTGGTATGCCCACCACGGCTCAAGCCTTTGGAAGTCCAGTCACTACTGAGATCTCTTAGCTTGGCGAGACGCACCAGGCCCGAATCTGTACCGTATTTATTCTGACAGTCTCTTCTCCTGCATATTTTTACAACATTTCACTTACCTGCCACCTCCAATCAAGCTCATCCAGCTCAACTTGACCTCACCTATCTACCCCAACTATCTAGCTCACCTCCTCACCCCGCACCAATGTCTAGCCAGCCACTCCTCCAAACCGCTCCAGGTCCGTCCCTATACCCAACTGATGCAGCAAAATCCTTCCCCTCCCTCCCCCACCACCCTAAACATACGAATCAGTCTAACCATCAACCCAACCCTACAGGCAAGCGCATCGCCCTCCCAACCCGCGTCGAGCCCAAAGTCTTCTTCGCCAACGAACGAACCTTCCTCAGCTGGCTCAACTTCACCGTCATCCTGGGCGGGCTCGCTGTGGGCCTTCTCAACTTCGGCGACCGCATCGGCCGCATCTCCGCGGGCCTCTTCACCGTCATTGCCATGGCCGCGATGATCTACGCCCTGGTCACATTCCACTGGCGCGCGCAGAGTATTCGGAAACGCGGGCAGAGCGGGATCGATGATCGGTTTGGGCCGACTATTCTTGCGATCTCGTTGCTTGCTGCTGTTGTTGTCAACTTCGTTTTGCGGATGCTCCAGGAGTAAGAGTAAGGGGAGGGTATACAATTCGAAGATTTAGTGGGTGGATGTTGCATGCATGGATGGCTGCATGACCATGCGGCATACTTGCGTGTGGGGACATAAACTTTTGGTTACTGTCGACCTTTGCCCGTTGGCTACGTTTACATGGATATGGCGTGTATATTATCGCCTCGGGTCGACTCGAGTCGTGACGTTTATGGTTGAACGGTGCTGCTAACGCTATTGTCTGGTAATGTTCATGGCTTAGATATTTTTGCTCAGATTACTGTACTACGGCGTTGTGTTTGGATGCATTCAATGAGCATATGTTCTTATCGTTCAGCAAAGCCATTCTCGATATCAGTAAATGCCAAATGGATAAACAACACTAACTATACCTATTACATCGCTGTTACGCTTACCAGAAGCCGCAGCGCTGCGTGAGAACATCAAACAAATACTCGAAGGAAAATTTGACAGTCGTAATGATTCTCGTCCTGAACTCCAAGATATTGGCAGACCAGCCTCCAACCCAGGCGCCATGCTAACCCATATCAAGCATACTAGAACAAAAATAGTGAAAATCAATCAGTTCCGCGGGAGTTAACGAGGCTCAGAGTAATCATTCAATGCCACACAAACAGCCCCTCGATGATGTCCACTGTACTGACGGATGATTTGGCCCGACGCAAGCTCCCAAAGGCGCGCGTAGTGGTCACTGGACACGGTGACTAAGTACGCAGAATCCGCCGAGAATGCACAATCCCAGACCCATCGTTGATGATTTGCCAGAGTTGTTTCTAGAAAGAGTGTGCCTGTATTTGGGTCCATAGGCGGGCCGTCGGGCTGCACGGGAAATGCTTGTGGCGGCTCAACATTGTTGACAGGCGGTGTCCCGTTGAGCAAATGGAAGGGAATGCTATCGGCTCTGTCTTTCTCGAATTGCAGGGAGTTGCTTTGGTTCTCTGTGCCACCAGGAGAAAGAGACGCCGGGTTTTTGTCCGTAGGTGGGGACTTGAGTTTCGATCGGGCGGCCGCCGCAATTGCCATTCTTGCGGGAGGGTAGTCTTGGTCGAGATTCCATACTTTCGCCGTATGGTCTGCGGAGCATGTCGCCAGGTGTTTGACATCGGGCGAGAGGAGGACACGGGTGAGGTAGTCCTTATGAGCTTGGAAGGTGCAAACAGGTACGATGCGAGTGACTTCAGCCTCTTGAATCATTCGCCAGATATACACGTTTCCCTAGCGGGGTTAGCGACTATGTAAGCACCTGCAAAAGAGCCGTACCTTCTTGTTTCCTGCACATAATAGGGATCCATCACTGGCGACGCTCACGCTGTGAACAGCAACATCATCCTCTGGAATCAATTGATGCGTGCAGACACTCTCTCCGAGATCCCATACACGGACAATACCAGCGCGGTCACCGCTAATTAGTTCTCCCTGGTTCGGGTGTATGACGACGTCATTCACTGGAGCCTTGTGCGCATAGTTGCGCTGAATATGGCCTGACCTTGTGTCCCATACTTTTACTGTGCCGTCTTCAGAGCTAGTGACCATCCACTTCCCTTCACAGTGGAATGCGACGCCGGTTATGTTGCTTGTGTGACCTTCAAAAGTAACTACAGCATTCGGATTCGTAGACTTGATGTCGTATAGTTTCACAGTATTGAAGCCGGCAACGGCGAGAAGTCGTTTGTCAGGTGTGATGCAGAGGCGGTTTACTTGGGAGTCGGGATGTTGTATGGTCCGCGAGCAGATGCCAGATAGCGCCTCCCAGAAGCTAGCAAGATTAGACACTGTAATACTTAAGGCGAAGATAACTCACCGAATAGTATGGTCATAGCCGGCTGACATGAGACGGAATCAATTCAGCTGCTCTCCAGACCCTCAACCGTCGCGCAGGTACAAGCAACACTCACCAGTGCATAGGATAACACTCATATTGATTGTCGGCTTCAGAGGCTAGAAAGCTAAGGGCGAGTGACGGTCTCCTCTTTCAACTAAGTGTTGGAGGGAGACGATTGGGATCCTGCCGGATTTATGCCTGAGGGGGGCCCAAATTGTGCCTGTCCTGGCTGTGAACACGTGAGCGGTCAACCAAGCGGTGCGAAAAAGTACCTTTTGGATGACTCGATCCCTGCCTGTCATCTCAAAACAACCCTCCATCCGATCTCTATCGGTTCATCATCTCAAAAACTTGCAGGAGGTCTTGACACGCTGTCTATTTCATGATCTCACTGTGAGTTAGACGACCACGTCGCTGATAGGCATACTGTTATCAGTGTGGCTATCTGTTGGACGTCAAGAGTCAACTGAGAGACAGGTAGGGATGACGGAGTTTTGATCAAAAACAAAGGGAAAAGAGCGCGTTTGAATATATCCTGTTGTGACAGGCTGAGCGATGAATAGAGACGTGGTTGAAGGTAATTCTACCTCCCTCAGGTCCTCTACCCGCTTTCCCAATCCTCAAGAGCCTTCCGCTCTTATGGATCTTTCTCATTTGCACATGAATGATCTGGGGCTTACACCTTTCCCTGGATTTCAGCTGGGGGATAGCACCCTACAGGATAAGGAACAGCACTGTTCCGGTGACCATGAAGTGATCAACCCTGCTGGCTGCCATGACGGCATAGATCAGGCAGACGGCGAGAACGTCAAACACAATGTCGGCGTACATACCACGGACGTCGAATGCGACCCACAATCACTCGATATATTTGGTCTGCATGATGATTCGTATGACCCTTTGTTCGATTCCGCGATCCCAGAGCTCGAGTCTGCCTTCTCTCGCAAACGAACCGCGGACTCACAAGACTTGCCGCCTGGAAAACGGCAGCGCTTGGATTCTCCTAGCGAAGCGCCGTCGCTCACTACCGATTCGACCCACGAATCTCCAGCCTCTTTCTTTGACACGTTTGACAATTTATTCGGAAACGGATCCGACCTACCTTTGCCGTGCCCTGATGATCCGCTACCCAACTTTGAAGAGGCAACAATTCAGCCTACGTTGAGCCCACCCAAGACAAGCGATTCGACAAGGGAACGTTTTCTTCTGGATGATCAGGACATTCTTTCCAGCAATATACGTGAAATTCTGCAGGTCGGAAAACAGCCAGAGTATAGCTCCCCATACTCAGTATCGGAAGGCCCTCTTGGCTATCTTCCTTCGTCACCGGGTATCCATGTGAAGAGTGTTGCTGTAGGATTAACGGACCAAGACCGTGAGATTCTGAATTTGCAGGCTAGACTTGCTCAAGTCACACGCGAACGGGACCAGCACAAGAAGTCACTATTGCAATATGCGACACTAAACGACGAGGGGAAATGTCCAGAGCAGGTGCTTCGTGAAGAGAATGTGACGCTCCGGCGTGTATCGTCCAGGCGCCAGGCTCGGATTGAAGAGTGCGTGAAGGAGGCAGCGGACTGGAGAAACAAGCTCCACGCCGTCAGCACCTTATACAACAATCTCCTGTACGAACTCAAAGCGGGTAAACAACCCATCGTTGCCTCCATTCCAGCCGGGTACAAGCCGCCTCATGAACCATTTCCAGTGCGAGCAGCTCCCGTGCAGAGACAGTTCGACTTAGTACAAAATGGAAATAGCGCCCTGCAATCCTCGGTACACTCATGTCCGCCTGGCAGCAACAAACCTCCCGCCTCTACAGCGACACAACACTCTAATCCTGAACATCAATATCAAAGCGTCACTATAGACCTAACCGAAGAACACGAAGCTCCGCCTACTCCACCATCAGAGCCAGACCCTTCTGCAGCAACCCTCCAGTCGCTACGAAGCAAAAAGTACAGCTGGCTACCAGCCGGAAACGACCCGTCCAGGTGCACTCGCACCTCCCATTCACCCGCCATCGATGACGATGAGCTAGCCCAGATGATGGAAGCAGAATTGTCACGGGGGTAACCATTGAGATACCCATTGCATTTTTTTACGGTTGCATAGCGAGGAGTCATGTATTTATATAGCTTATGTTTATGATACTGAAAGGCCTATTGCCATCTCTATACCACAAATCAAATGAGGCTGTAACCATTATACATGTTGCGTCTGCTCTCGTACAGTAGTGTAGATACATCTAAATCAGTGATCTACCTTCTTCCTCTTTTTCCTCTTTCCTTCATGTTCGTTTTCTCCCTCCTCAGACGTCGGCTCATCAATCTCCCCAGCCCGCCCAATCTGATAATGCCTGACAACCAACGCAACCTTCTCAACATCAACACAAGAAACCTCCTGCGCACCTTCCCTCCTCGCCTCCGCATTCAACCTATCCCTCAATCTCCGCACAACGCCCCAAAGCCGTCTATACTCGGGCAGGTTATACTTGACATTCAGCACCCCGTTCGGTCGAACCCCCTTGCTAGGCTTCGCCCCGTCCTTTCGCGCCATAGCTTTCTTTTTTCCGAGAGTTTCGTCTTTGCGGCGGGGTTTTGATTTGGGGGGGTTCTTTTCTTGCTCCTGGGTATCGGCTTCTTTCTTTTCGTCTTCGTCTGCCTCTTCTTCTTCACTCTGCCCTTCCTCCTCCCCCTCTTCAGGAACATTTTCAGAAGGCCCAGAACACGGCTCCGGATAAACACCAACACAAAGCCAAAGATAAACATCATCAGAGTGAAACGGCACGCGATACGGCTCCGCAATCGACAGAATCAACGACGCCGTAGCGGGACCGACGCCGCGAACTGGAACGGTGAGTTTCTCGAGCGTCTTTTGGAGGACTCAGAATTCGTCTTGGGCCTTTTCCTCTTCATCTTCTTCTTTGTCGTCGGAATCGTGATCTTGAGATTGCGATTTGGATGAGGATGAAGGGAGAGATGAAGATAAATAGTCAAAGGCGCGACTCGTCGCATCCCGGATTACCTGCTCCCGGTTTGATTTCAGGATGCCCATGAGGGTTGGGCGGTTCATGCCGTGTTTTCTGGTGCTATTGTTAGCCATCCATATATTTAATTGTGAGGTGAGTAGATAGATAGGTGAAAAGGGTTCACTGGGCATACAACTTCCACTCCATCAACTTGAGAGCTTCGTCCTTTGAGAGATACCCTGACTCTGCGCCCTCCCTATTGCCCTCTTCTTCCCTCCCCTCCCGCCGATCTCTCAGAATCTCAGGCAAAATGCCATACCGCCACTCATCCAGATCCTGAAACTGGCGAACCTGGACGGCGATCTGATTCTGCGTGTCGGAGCTCAACGAATCTTCATCTTCATCTGCATCTTCAGCAGCATCCGCAGCGCGCTTTCGATTCTTTTTACTCTTCGACTTCCCGTTTTTGAATCTGGCTTTGGTGTTTGAATTAGACAGGGCCTTGGATGCGCTGATGCGCTTTACTGTGCTGTCGTATTGGGTTAGGAGGGTGGTGAATGTTGACAGAGTTATTGTGCGGGGGGAGAGGTCTATGTCCGCGCCCATTTTTGATTGATTTTTAGTGATCATGGATGATGGGATTGGGTTTGTTGTGTTTGAGATGGGAATGGGTTGGGAATGGATATAGATTGCGCGTGGGTTTGGTATTTGCGCATGGCCTAGGCGCGCCGGAGCGGAGCTAGAGATTGCGGCTCTGCGTGAGAGATGGATCCACACTTGTACAGCATCTCCGGCAACTTTTGGTGATGTTCTACTATTTATGTTTTTTCAGAATCAATCTGCTGCGCATTCAATACATCATGGGTCGTAATAATGTAAGCTGCAACACTGAGCTAAATCCCAGTGAGGTCTAACGTATCAATTCATACACAGAAAGAAGAGAAGAGATACAGCATAACAAGCAGGCCTGGCCAGATTTCCACGCAACTGGCTCGATCTTCAAATAATATCAATAAATCTATCTTTATCGTTCGGGAGATCGCCCGCTACCTCCGTCCTTCTTGCTCTTGTCCGGGCTTGAGCTGGGACTGACAAAACTCACGCGCTTCTCGTCTTTGCCCCGGTTTATCGGGACAACGGATGGCGAGATGTACTGTCCTTTCTTCATGTTGCCATGTTTCAGAGGTTTGGCGGCGCTGCCTAGACCAACGTCCTTAGGGTCGCTAGTGGTGGTTGAGCGGGTTGCGTCGTCGTCTTCGACGTCAATGAGACTGAAATCGTCCCCATCTTCTGGCTCGGATGAGCAAGGGCCGGGGCTGTCTGAATCGGATGCCGCCTCGAAGTCATCGTCATCGCTCACGAGACTAGGAGCTTGATTTGACTCGACGGTATTGGGACTCAGGTCGACTTCCCGCAGCTCTTCATTCACCCGAGGACCAGTAGGCGCGTAAGGAGACTGGTATGGCACTGGCGGCCGTGTAGGCGTCAGCGTTTGCAACACCGGTGGCTTGCTAGGTCTTTCGACGCCTTTGTGACCGTCAGGGCGCTCAGAGGCAGTCTGCGAAGCTGTTGTTCGCATTGGCTGTCGCCCAGCGGCGAGCGGTTTGTTCGGCCTTGCTGCCGTGGACGGGGTCACCGGTTCGGACTCCGACTCGCCCTCCTCTGAGGAGTAGTCGTCAAGATCAACTGTAGTCTTTGCGTCGCCGACCAACTGGCCAAGGTCAAGCCCGACACCTTTGAGCTTCATCAGAGATGATAGGTGAGGGGTGTCATCTGAAGCAGTGAATGCGTCATTTGAGACTTTAACATTCGGAGTCTTCGGTCCTGATGGCGCAGGTCCAGGTGTTTCCACCGTAGGGGAGCTCTGTTTCGACGACCGCTTGGATGGCTCAGAGGTAGAGGGCGTTCGAGGCGTGGATTCAATAGCATGGGCAGAGCGAATCAAAGGATGGACGAAACCGGGCGTGACTGCTGCGGTTGAAGGCTCATTCTTGCCACCGACAACAGCGCCAGCGTCATCCACTTCGATAGGCTCCCCAGATGCGACAGCGGCCGCGTCGTGGCTAGCAAAGTTGCGGTTATGGGCGATTCGACAATGGTTGATAAAGCCTTGAGTGCTGGAGAAGTTGTCCCTCCGGCAATCCAGGCAGACTAGTTTGACAAGAACACCATCCGATTTTCGTCGGATGATCATAGGGCCAGCTCTTTCCTTTGGAGCCGGGTAGCCGCTGGGCAAAGACTGAAGCTTCGTCCCAGTAGAACCCCGTGAAGGCCTTGTAGATTTGCCGGCTAGGTAGGCAGTATCGATAGGGTTTCCGCGCGTCGAGCGACCCTCCATAGGAGTCGTGGCGCCGAAGCCCATGGGTGTTGCAGGCTCGACTTCGCCTCCATCAAAACGAGGATCAGGCAGCAGCCATCGAGAATAGTGGCGCGTGTAGGGACCATTTACAACACCCCATGGTGCTGGAGATACCGATGCAGGTCCATTTCCAGGAGCCCACACCGACATTCCTGTTCCGTTGCTGACAGACTGCGACGGACCAGCGGTCTGAGATCCAGGATAGGGGATTTCCGCGCATCGGCGCAGTTGTTCCAAAGCGACTTGACATTTGGCGATCTCCTGGTCGATCAAGCGAAGTTCGTTGTGCTTCAGCAACACCTCAAGGCTCAACTGGGCTTCCAAGGTTTCGCGTAGTTTCCCTACATCAACCTTGCGCGCCGCAACCTTCTGGTCGCGCGACGGTGCCGACGGATCAGAGTTACCCTGGTCGCATTTTGATGGTGGCGAAAGTTGGGCGCGCTCGGAAGTCTGGTCGGCCAAAGGTTCCGTTGGCATGATCCCTGCGTCGTCTTTGGTCGCAGGTGGCGCATGAGGGGGCTGCTGAAAGGATGTTTGCTTTGCAGGCGCATCATCTGTCCGCAGCTTTGTTGCGACCGGTGCCTCTCGAGCAGGAGTTGAATCGCTAGAGTTGGATCGCTTGCGCTTCATCGGGGGCAGCGCAAAGCCGTCAAAGCCGTTGGCACCCGGAGGAGCGCAATGAGGCGTGGTGGCGAGCATCTTGACCTTTTCGGTCATTACCTTATCCCCCCCTATAGAAGAGGACCAAGGGAGCAGTCGAAACATGCCATGCGAGTTGTTCTGGGGAAGAGAGCGATCCAGGGTGGTAGCAATGCAGGGATGCGATGCGACACGACCTGTCTCAGAAGGAAGAGGGAGAGGGACAGCGAAAGTTAAAAAAAAGGTAAAATAAATAAGATTATTCGGCGAGCGTCAAGCGATGCACCGGTGCACGCGAAATGCGCAGTAGATCGGAGAAAAGGTTAAGGATGAGGCGTGCAATGCCCAAGCAAGTGAGCGTTTGGCGCTGATCAGTAGTCGGGCGTCGTTTGCGACCGGCGGCAAACAGCAGACAAGGCAGCAAGGGGTGAGAAGGAGCAGCGGCCCAACGGGATCAAAGCGATACAGGTGGAATAAAGGTATTATATTGTAAAGCAAGATCGAAAAAAACACAGCAGCAAAAGGTAACAGCAGAAGGGGCGAAACAGACAAGAGGACAAGCAGGCGAGGTAAGGATAGTGTAGAGTCGGAGAGTACAGGATAGGAACCTCAACACATGCAGCCGGGAAAGCAGGGAATAATCAGGGAAGCACACCGGATCCACGGCTTGTGAGGGGAACGGTGGCGGAAGAAGAAATCTATTAATAACAGAATAGATAGGAACAGGCAGCGGCGATAGAAAAAAAGGAGTCGAGAAGTCCGTCCAGGGACTGGATGAGATGGGGGAGTTGGAAGATGGAATTTGGGGGGGGGATAAGGGAAGTATGAGGAGGAAGCAGAGAGAAGGAGAGGGAACGGGGGAGAGGGACTTGGGAAGTTGGGAAGAGAGTCGAGACTGAGACGGGGACAGGCAGGAGGTGACGAGGCAGAAACGACTCGGGGAGCAGCAGAGGGCGCTGATTGGGAGGCGCCAGCATACAAAGAGCAGCAAAGAGCAGATTCCTGACACGTCAAATCCAGTAGACACAGTCTGGACTGGTCGGCCAGTCTTCATCACGACGGAATGACCTCATGCTTCACTACTCACACTACTATTCTATGAACTGTTCGCTACTACTATTCTCTAGACCTTCATTGATATACTCTACCAGGGTTCCTCTCACATGGCCCCATATTGGCCCTGCAAGACAATCAATTGTCCTTACATCACCCCAGGTTTACGTACCCGTCTCGTCTCCATTTCATTAGCAGCTCGCCCGGCCACCATCACGATTCACCAACCATGCTAATCACTTGGCACGCAGATTAACTCCTGGTACAGAACCTCACTACGCTGCTTCCGGAGATCTTCGAAAGTCCCTGATCCTCCAGTGTTGAAGACACAGAGTAGATACAACAGCCCTAATAGGTCTTCGACTGCATTTACCACCTGGATTCCAGCCTCGCAGCCGTTTAGCTGATGCGCATCGTTGTCCAAGGCCAGTTGCCATGCACTCGGTAGCTCACCAATAGGCAGGCTGGACGTTGGCGGTGGCGTTCTACTAAAAATTGGGTCGCTGATGGTCGAGCTAAGCTATCCAGAGGGCGCGTGTCGCACTGAGCTATATTCGCCGACGGACTGTTGCATTCGCATAGTGAAGGGTAAGTATGAGTTTCACTTTTAAACTGCTAGCAGCCCCAAAGATTCATAGGTAATCAAGGGCATCAGATCATTTCGCAAATCCGGGGTTCTACTCAGACCCTTTTATCTCCAGCCAAGGAAATTTCAACGTCTCAAAAATTCCCATCTTGATCACTCATTATATTAGCCCAATATTAAGCCAGGTAACCTCAACGTCAAGTATTACCTCCATCTTATAACCCATCTCTCCCCACTCAACTCCAGTCCCTGAAACCTCTCCAAGTCCTTGACTCTCTGCTCCAGTGCCATCCTATACAAGCACACCCATAGCAGCCAAGCCCAAACCAACCCCAAGTCCAACCTCTAGTCTCCCAGCCCTATCATCCGCCGTCTCCGATACCGCAGCCCCGTCGCTCGTGCTCGTCGCACTCTCAGTCTCAGTAGCCGTCGATGTCCGCGCGCTGGTGGTAGTCGCCGAAGTGCTCGTCGTGGTCGTGGACAGCTGGTCCGCCGCGTTGCAGTAGGAGGTACGCTGTTGGTTGATGCCGTAGCGGGCTGGGTCATTGGGGCAGTTGTTGTAGCAGCTTTTCATGCATAGCAAGTTAGCGTTATGTCGAAAGGGCTGGAGCGCAAAGGGAGGGGTGGGAGGAGATACGTACGTCAACAGATTTTCAGTCTGCGTGCACAGACAATCCCATTCGTTTGCGCCGCAGTCATCGAGCTGGCCTGAGATGGAATCCACGCAGGCGTCGAGGATGCTGGATTGTTTTGTGTTGGTTAGCTAGCGTTGGGTGGGTTGAGGATATAGAGAGGATGTTGATGTTGGTTTCGAGGACATACTTTTGGGCAGGACAGTCGCTGTCACTATCACTCGTGGATTGAGTGCCAGGGGCAGTGGACGTTTCGGTCTGCTGTGCGAGGACAGAGACGGCCGCGGTGGCGAGGAGAGAGAGGGTAGGAAGGACCCGCATTCTGATCTTGATCTCTTGGATAAGTGTGAGATGACTAGGTGCAACTTACAAAGTCGATAACGTTGTACCTCAAAGAAGATGAGAGAGACTGGATGGAGGGAGGTGAGGATCGAAGTAAAGGCAAGCAAAGAAGAGAACAGACTCCGGGATTCGACTGCCAGGGAAGAGCAATTCATAGATAACACAGGAACCAGCAGCAGGGTAACACCGAAAAGGAGGTCAGGCAGGCCGGGGCCCGGACCCTCAAATGCCAAATATCATTTCCGTCTGAAGCTATTTCTGTATAGAGCACGATGGGGCAATATTGAGAATGGCATTGTGCATGAAGCTAAGCACGCTCTGGGAGAATTATATCAGCCACCAAATGGACGTCAGATCATCCGGGCAAGAATATATCTGTGTCTTACGGTTTTCTTCGACAAGAGGTTACGTTGCATCCGGCCCTGAGCTGGTTTGCAGGTGTCACATACATGCGCAGACCCCAGTTATATATAGACCAAGCAGGGGTCCCGGCGCTGCACAATGCAGATTCTACCACTTACATGATCGTTGACAATGCCATCTAGAAAACCCACAAGAACAACAGCTGCTCGGTAGACCGTACTATCCTGAAACCAAATGAGAATGCGCCAAACTTTGGGCACAGTTCAGCTCAGTGGATTCATCAAATGGACTCATCATAGCGTAGCTTATCAGCGCGGAGTTCGGAGCTGTCAGATATCAGCAGACTATTTACTGACGGCTATAGTTCGGCGCCTGAAAATCTACATTTTTGGCTTCGAAAATGATAATATGGTCGGGAGTACCTGCTTATTATACTTTTCGGAGTGAAGAATAGCTCTTATCGATGGAGGTATATATTTTCGGAACTTTGTCGCTAGGATCGGCGCAAGGGTCTGGCATTTGCACGCTGTAATCTACTTCAAGATTGCGGAGATATATAACGGGACTATCCAAGGGGAGAAAAAGCAAAACATATGGGAAAGGGGGAATGGCGGTTGGGGCGGCATCGCTGATGATAACACTTCCTCTACGAAATCTTCAAAGTCCATACGGAGTACCTCAAGCCAAATGCAGCAAAACAAGCATGTCATGTTCTTAGAAATAATACAAGTATATACAAGTCCACCACAACCAGGTAACAATATGAATAAATCAAGCTCAAAATACCATGTGCTTGTGACAATGATATCAAACACGTCATGAGTCCTGCTCTCCTCAAAAGAATGACCGGGGAATAATGAAACGACTGCCTGCACCGGAGACGGGAACGGGAACGGGAAGGGAGAAACGATGGAATAGGTATAAACATGGCATGGACTCGACGGGTCATGACCCTAGGCAGTGCTTCGTGCGGATAGAGAGACCTAGCCGAAGGGAGATTTGCTCCCTTCTTCGCCTGGGTTGAGGGGCAGGAAGCGTTTTGGGGAAGCGTCGGAGATATGAACACATGATTGATGCAGTTTCCTTAAAATCCGCTAAATGCAATATCTACTCCTGTCCAAAACCTAATGTTTCTTCCACAGCAATAGATAGTTTATGCTCTAGAGTCTCGTGGGTCTTGTACGGTGGAAGATCAAGACGGTTAAAACTAGAAACGATTAGTATAGAACACGAAGAAGTAAAGTGTAGGGAGGACACACCATGTGTGAGACTTGGGCAGGGCAATTGGGTCTCCAGACTTCTCAATAGTGAATCGTCTTGGCCCGTCGGATCCCTGAAGATCTTTGAATCCGTTGACTGGAATGCGAGATGTACCAGTGGTGAACTGCAGCAGGCGAGACTTCTGTTCGGCATCCCAGGTGCGAACAATCTTCCAGAAGTTCTGGATGACCTCGTCCTGTTCCTGGTAGCCGCGGTAATCCGTGTGCTTCTTCCAGTCGTCGACATCAATGTCGGCGATACCACCAATAAGCAGTTCAAGTTCGCGCTCATCGAACACATTCACCAGGTCCGCTGGGATGAGTTCGTTGAACCCAGACATAAAGGCGTTGAACTGTTCCTCCACACGTTTCACGATCTTCCATTCCGTGACAAGCCTAAACTGATCAGTTTCCCATTCACGAGTCAAGAATCGGAGAACTTACTCGACATATTCATGCTTGTTTTCGTTAGTAACTGGTATATCTTCACCACCAGGCTTCAGCTCGATTGTACGGCGCTCTCCAAACTTCTCGTCGTCAACCGTAAACGTCAATTCAATGATGCCCTCAATATCGTTCTCTCTGTTCGAAGTTAGCTGGTATTTCGAGAAGCGTGGGAGTGGAAACATACAGAGTCCATGCCAAATTGCGGTGCAAGTCTTCGTCGACACCCTCCATATCTTGCAAGGACACCTTCTTTCGCAGCATCATCTTGTAAAAGGCTCCGATAAAGAATGAATCGAGGAAGCGACGGTGGAAAATCGCCAATCCAACAACCCGCCCAATAAACTTGAAGTAATTCAGATGTTCCGGGTTGACGCCGGAATGAGGATTAATCTGTAGGGTATAATTATCGTGTGCAGAGTACTCGAAAAGACAGTAGAACGGATTAAACATTTCGTGAGAAAGGAGAAAGAAGAATTCACTGAGACATGTTAGCGCTTCAATTCTCGAATAAATAAGTAGATGCTTACCGGGAAAGACCACCATAGTCCAGGCCGTCTTCGCCATCGAACTTGATCATCAGGCGCTTCTTCAAGTCGGAAGCGCTCTGGCGCATAATCTCGGCGTAGGAGTCCTCGAAAATGTTATTTCGGCGAACCTTGACGTGGCATTGGCCGGACATGATGCGCAATGCTGGTTGTGACCGGAAGTAGATCAACTTCCGCCGGAAGTCACGCTTGTATTGCGGAACACCCTGGTCCAAGGAGGATGGAAGGCGAGGATCATCCCATGTGGTCGTCTTGGTGTTGTGGTCAACGAAGTACACACGAGCCGTGTTTGTCAGGCGCATCTCCCAGCCACTAGGCAGTGGCCCAAGTTGAGAAACGGGTTGCTGCTGAATGGTAGTGTTGCCGCCAGTGGCATTCTGACCGTACATACGGATATACTGCTGCCGTCGCGGATCGACCCAGGTCGTCGTGCGGGTGTTATGGTCGACGAAATACGGCCTGCCTTCAGGTGTAGTTCGCTGTTCCCAACCAGGAGGAAGCTCACCAGTGCCTGCAGTGGTAGCTCCTGTTGCCATCATAGAAACCATGTTGCTGTTGCTGCTACCACTGCCACCGGCGGGCGGGGTTTGAGCTTGTGGCTGACTGTCTGATAAATTAGGTGAGCTGGCTCCAGTTCGATCCTCAGGAAGCATTCGGTTCTGGTGCGCTCTTCGCTCCAACTGCATATTGGCCTCCCGTTGCGTACGCTGCGTTTGCTCATTGTAGTTGGCAGATGGCCTGTTCCAGGTAGTGGTTCGTGTGTTGTGGTCCACATAATAGGTTCTTCCCAAGTTATCCTCACGTCGCTCCCAGCCTGCGGGCAGTCGCCCTTGGTTATCCTCGAATGAACTGAGATTGGGGCGTGGGACGCCTTGTCCGTTGGCGATCGGCGGCGCACCGTTGGGTGGGGCGATCTGACTGGTTGGACGGGTAGCGGATGGGACACGCTGCGGGTTCAACGATGCACTCGATGCAGCTGCAGATTGATCGACGGAGCTAGGGCCAGCAGGGGGTAGTGAAGATGCTGGTGTAATCTGAGGGACAAGCCCACTTGATGTTGAAGATCCGAGCTGTGTCCGGTGCAGACCGTTCGCTTGGTTAGTTACGGGCGTGCTGAGATTGGTCGAGCAGTTAATGATAAGCTTTCCATGAACGACAAGATTATCGTTGGACTTTTTAAGGTCTCTGGTAAGCATTTCTGTCAGACGTCGCGAATATGAAGTCAGTTGAAATGTATTCCGAAAGCGCCGAAAATATGGACGAAAAGCCGAAGATGGCTGGCAAAGGATATCACCTACCATCGCCTCCCATCTGTAGATCGATGACGTCTCCAATTCGCACATTTATCACGCCGAGGAACCCTTGATCCTTCTTCTTGAACTTCTTCTGATCGAATATTTGAACCGCAACAATACTATCTTCATTGACCCGGCTGGATGTTGCAGAAAGATCAGTAGCCGTGGAGACAAGATAGGACCAACGAGACTCACAGGTCAAACATCTCATTCCAGTACGGGTTCAGCGTCTTTTTAATCACCGATGTCGTGTGCGTTTGCTCACCCCCGACGGTGGCCACGGCGAAGGGATCAGGTAAACCTGATTCGGAACAAGGTTAGTTTTAGCTGATATAAAATATCGAAATAAAATCAACCGGAACGTACGGAATACATCGCGCTTATATAGGCCATCCGCAGCGATAACTGTAGCAATCCGGTCAGTCTCCGTCCTCTAAATGCAGCATTTCCGCCGGAGGTTTGATCTCCGATAGAAGGCAAGATCTCTTACTTGTAACCCTGAGATTTGGCTGGCTGTATAGTCACCCTGTTAGCATCGAAGATCGCCATAATAAAGGTAAGACATTGATGGGGAAAAGCCAGATCGTCCAACATGGGAACTCACGCAGGCAGATTGGACCCCATGCTGCACAGAAATATTCCAGTCGGTCGTACACGCCTGGGGGTGCAAAAGGCCGATCAAGGCAAGCCTATAACAGGAGTTTCCGCGTGCGCATCCACCGCAGTTCCAAGGAGAAAACGCCCGACGATAGCGATGATTGTTCGAGGGGATGAGAGATCGGAGGTGGATCGGGGAAGCGGGAGATCAGGGAGGGAAAAGGGCGGTGGGTGGATTGGAACGGGAAGGAGGTTGAAGTTGTGGACAGGAACCAGAACGTGATGATGAACGTGATGAGCTCGGAGTCGACAGAGGCGCGGCGAGACTGCGGGTGTACTTGCACGGTAGTGCTGTGTATTGGGGCTGAGCAAAGGTCGCTGGCAGATGAATGAATGGGAAGTCCTGACGTCGGTGCCGCGGCCAATCAGGGCGAGGCGAGGGGCTCGCTCGGGAGGTGCAGCGCGCTGTTGTGCCAGTGCACTCGAGTCGGGCTGACTGTGGCCGTGGCGAGAGTGAGGGGTCTTATTAATCTAATATCAACAATACGAGCTGAATTAAGCAATTGAGAGTCATAGGGCGGACAGATTCATAAAGGCAGGGTTTGTCTTCGAGTGACCTGCGGGTGATCTTGGGCTTTCGCTGATGGTCTCACAGGCGGGGTGATAAGTGTCCATGCATTGCAACATCTACTACCAAACTACACAGTTATGGCTGGTGTTTCTTACTACTGCCCCTTAGATTTTCACTCAACAGACGCTGCGAGTCAGGAATGTCACTAATTTCTCTCTTTGCCTCTCGTTTTTTACCCACCATCTATTCTTTCAATGGGCAGGATCTGGGCCAAGTCTCCTATGACGATTACTGTAGCGCTCTTAATATAGATCCAAACCGCACAAGGCAACAGGATTCTTAGATCTCAACCAACAAGTAAAGCCACATCGGCTTTGACAACGGTCGCGCAGAATAATGCTGTATTATTAGTATATTTTGGGTAAGGTTATTTTCCCATACTTCCCTGTCAGGGCTTGGACATGATTATTTGGCAACCTGGCTCAGCCCCAGTTGTGGCTTAACGCGTCTATACTATAGCTGCTTGATACTTGGCGGAGACTTTGGAATACTGCCATCAACTCCGAATCGAAGGTTTATAGGTACCTAGTTCTCAGGTTGAGATATGTCAGAACGAACGACAGCATGAATTGACATGACCTCGCGTCTAAAACCCCAAAAGTCTCGGATTGTTTGTTTTCTCAAATGGTGGCATTTCACTTGTCTTTGATCATTAGTTTTTGGCCTCATGAATGTAGGATAAGAGAACAAATGACATCAGATAGCCCATCCTCCTGGGACCTGGTACCGGATGGTTATCATACATAGTACAGCCCAGCCCCAACTCCGAAGAAGCCCTTCGTGCAAAGTCCGCCTCCAACTCCATAAGCGCCACGGAACGGGTGCCTCGTTCGTGGTACTCGGTCTGATATTGACGGGGTGTTCCGCTGGAACCTTTCTAGCGCATTCTAACCTAGATGTGCGGAGGGTGTGATCAATAGGGCGCATAGCCTCGTCCACGACCTCGATAGCCGCCGCGGTAGCCTCCACGAGGAAATCCTCCACGGCCGTATCCCCTACCACGGCCTCGACCGCGGCCTCGGTTGCTCATACCGGGAAGGTTGGTGCGCTTGGGCGTTACCTGCGCATACTTTGTTAGCAAGCTGAAATATGACCGATCTCCACCATATATTCTGCTCACCTTCAAGTTCCGGCCGCGAAAGACGCTCTCATTCAGAACAAGGGCCTGCGCCACCAGGCTGGGTTCGGCAAATTCTACGTAGGCATAACTAGGCAGGTTAGCAGGGATCCAAATGTACCATTCGTAAGAGCTCAGATCGCAGGAATGAGGATTGCGACACGGCACGTACCCTTTGGGTTGACCTGTGAACTTGTCCAGGAGAATCGTAACGCGATTGATCGAACCGCAGCTCTGGAAGTGCGCCTGTATCTCCTCCGGCGAGGCTCCGTAGTCCACATTTCCAACAAAGATACTCCGTGCATCGACATCTTCCTTATCTTCTTTCAGGCTCTCGGATTGCTGGTCGAGTGTAGCTTGCATTTCTCGTAACTTTGCGGCTTCGGATTCCATCTCCGCGACCCGTCGCTTCATAGCCTCGATGTCTTCCTAGTAAAATAAGCATGTTAACTTCGGCTTGCCAGATAATCCCGCTATGGCACCGAGAGCTTCTCGACGCGAGCCGGAAGGCGCGCGCATCCGACCCGAGCTCCTTCCCAGTCCACGTTCGAGTCCGCGGTCAACCTTACCTCATCGTCACCTCCCTCTTCGTGAGCTGGTTGCTCCAAACGCTCATCCTTGACCTCATTCTCTTCTGTGGCCATTATGATATCTATGGCAGGCGATGCCTTGCTCTAATCAAGTCGCGGGTGTCTTGAAAAGCGTGTGCTGCGGAAGCGGAAGCTCTCCACCTATGTATTTTGAGTAGCGGAATCCGGTAAAAGAAGGTGGATGCCGCCGAACAGTCACAGGGCGGGCCTCGACTCAAGTACGAGCCCGAATGAGCAAAGTATTAGTGATAAGTGATTGATGATTGAAGATAAAGGTCCTTTGTCAATGTATGCTTGTGAAGGATCAAAGCAAAACCAGAAGACACTGTTGCCATTTCCAGTCTAGCGTCTTTTGTCATCACAACTCCGTTGATCGGGATCAAAGTATTGCATCACTGCTGGAGTGAAGTACCAAGTAGAAGTAGTGTGCATTGTAGCCATACATATTTTTTTCTGCCCATTTTTGATCATAATATGCCTATATCAGAATCTTAATATGCTCGAAGCTTAACCTTGAGAGAATAAAAAAAGGTTATCACCTGTTCTTGGCACTTTTAGATTAACATGTCATGTAACTCGTTTGTGAACTACAAAATAGATCGAGTGGCATGGTAAATGAAGAGAAGAAAAGATTCTGATAGAGATGGGCTTCGATTCACGAGCATAGAGAAGTCATAACACAGTCGGTATCTATGGCATATGTACAGGGCAAACATGGGAGTAACAGGTTCACGAGGATGGAACGTTATTCTTGCGATAAGAGACCTTCTCGACAGCGACGGTCTCAACGCCATTGGAATCCGTCTTCAACTGGTAGACGTACAGTACAAGAACATCGCCTTGGATCTATCTGAATGTTAGAGAGTGGCCATATCGCCAAGCAGAAGTGGTATACGCGCGTAGCCTGCATTGAAAACTTACATCCATCAAACAGAAACTCGGCGTTGGATCTTCTCCTTCCGGCCAGTATCCCGTGCTCAGAGCACCAGTGGCGCTACCTGGGTTTATGAAAAACCTCCCCTCCAGCTCGAATGCCTCGAATCGATGAGTGCCACCCCAAAGCAGTATGTCTACATCCATCTGGCGAGCAGCAATGAGCAGCGCGTCCGCGTCGCCTGGTGGGATAACTGTGTGGCCATGAGTGAATCCAATCCGGAGACTTCCATGCGTCACGACTTTTGATAGCGGCAGGTTGGGAGAGTCGACATCGAAATCGCCTTTGACTAACTGTAGGTCCGGGGCGACTTGGCGGAGAAACTCGAACGTGGTGCGATCGGTGAGGTTACCCAAGCATAGAATCTGGCCGATCTTGCCTGGCGTGAGGAGCTTCCGGAACTGCGACATTGTCAACAAGGGAACATTACGGGAAGAGGTCGTTGGAAACAATCGGAACTGGTGCGACTGTCCATACCTTTGCCGGAAGATCCTAACAGTGACCGGTTAGCAGGAACAAGTAATGCAGCTTAAGGCGGTCACGTACAGGTGCTCTGTCGGGGATAAAGAGGTCACCGATGACCAGGACCAAGCGCGAGGTCATTCTGAGAGAAGTGAATGGGTCAATGGCCCATCCCAAGCGGGGTCTTTGTCAAGATGTTGAGAATCAGCTTGCGGGGGCTCTGCAAGGAATCGGCGGCCAAAGTTTGGTTGATATGAAGCTATCACTCGCAGCTTGCTGGTACCTAGCGATAACGGTGAAGCTATCGCGGGGAAGCTGGGTCCGATCGTAAGACCAAGCCCTGTGCCCTAGACAGACGCCCAATCCGGTCAAGCTTCACTCTGCAGGTACCTGAGCGCTGAGCCTCGAATTCTAGTAATTTTCAAGCAAAGTCAAGCATTTGAGCTGGAAGATTGCATTAGCAGCATGGAAAGACGGAATGTTCGTCAACTTCTCAACCGCCTTTCCAGAAGTTGGAGTAAGTTCGTGGTGGAGATATCCTCGTAAAATACATTATTGACCCGAGCCCAACATAGAATAATACAATCATTGTCCGTTCAATAATAATAAATTTAATGTTTTGACGATCGAGATCTGTTGCAAGCAATTGAGCCAATAAAAAGCATACTATATAGTAACAAAATGTCGAAGTTGAGCCTCTCGGCCGGAAATGCAACGGCAGTTACTACGGCAGGCTCCGCTCATTCGAGGCCTCTGGAAAAACGCCGACGCCGGGGAGAAAAAGAAAGGAGAGTCAGTCAGTGCCGCTGGTGGAGTCCCTCCCCAGAGCCTGTCACAACCAGAAAAGCGAGCAAAAAATCGCAGCTGGTTTCAATTTCTTTCATCTGAAAACATCCGCAGATTGCCAGAGAGATTATATAGATAGTCAATTGCTTGTGAAAGCCACGGCTCGTATAGACTCCCGGCGATCCCCGAGAACGCCCTTGGTTCAGTCCTCCATCTCAATCAAGGTCAAGGTCCATTTCCCCGCGGGCTCTCCCGTTGAGAGCCGACCCCTCGGGAAACTCTGGCGCCCACACGGACATCGCAGCGCCTGAGCCTGATCTCCAGACATCTGGATCAGAGACTCCCGCTGCCTGAGCTTAACACCCCCTTCTCGACCGAGAGGAACGCCCAAGCCCCAGACGACGTCGAATATAAACCGATCGATCGCTCTGCTCCCCCTCTCGACTCTCCTTCAACTCCCAACTCTCAACCCCCCGCCAACATGTCGTCCCAAGCCCCTCATCCCACCTTGCTCATTCCGGGCCCCATTGAATTCGATGATGCCGTCCTTCAGTCCATGTCCCATTACGCGTGAGTTGATTCTGTCGAATTTTATACCTAAGTCATCGGAACGAACTAACTTGGAATGAATCACCAGCGAGAGCCATGTCGCGCCCGGTTTCGTCAAGGTCTTTTCAGAGACATTGTCCATGACCCGGAAACTCTTCCAGTCTACGAACCCCGCAGCGCAACCATTTGTTATCTCCGGCAGTGGTACCCTGGGCTGGGATTTCGTGGCTTCTAACCTGGTCGAGAGGGGCGAGAATGCTCTCGTCCTACACTCCGGCTACTTCGCCGACTCATTCGCAAACTGTCTGCAGACGTACGGAGCAAACGCTACACAACTCAAGGCACCCATTGGTGACCGCCCATCGTTCGAGGCGATTGAGCAAGCTTTGAAGGAAAAGCCATACAAGATCATCACAATCACTCATGTCGATACCTCTACTGGTGTCCTTAGCGACATCAAGCAGGTGGCAGAGATCGTCCGTCGGGTTAGCCCCGAGACCCTAGTAGTCGTGGATGGAGTGTGCAGTGTCGGCTGCGAGGAGATTGCCTTTGACGAGTGGGATTTGGATGTGGTCCTAACCGCAAGCCAGAAGGCCATCGGCTGCCCTCCCGGCCTCAGCATCCTCATGTTCTCCGGTCGAGCAATCGAGACCTTCCAGGCCCGCAAGGCCCCTCCATCGTCCTACTACTCGTCCATGGCCAATTGGCTCCCGATCATGCAGAACTACGAGAACAACAAACCATCCTACTTCGCCACACCCTCCACCCAACTCATCCACGCTCTCCACACCACCCTCTCCCAGATCACATCCCGGCCGATGTCAGAGCGCTTCGCCGCCCACCGCCAGGCCTCTGACCGCATCAAGGCCGCCGTTTCCGACCTTGGCCTGACGCAGCTGGCCTCCAAAGTCGAGAACCAGGCTCACGCCATGACAGCCATTTGGCTCCCCGAGGGCTTGGCTCCGCCAGATGTCCTTCCCGGCCTGCTGAAGCGCGGTGTCATCTTCGCTGCTGGTCTTCATAAGGAGGTCGCGACTAAGTACATTCGCTTTGGACACATGGGCGTCAGCATCACGGACCCTGCACGCGGTGATGTTGACAAGGCTATTGCTGCCCTGAAGGAAGCGATTACTGACGCGAAGCAAGCCAAGGGCCTGTAAACGCATGTCACCTCGGGTAGAATAGCCAAATATCAAAGAGGTTCAATTTACGTTGCATCCGAATACTCATCTAACTTGGGTTGATGAAGTAGTATAGCAAAATAGCATATTGATGAGCCCCGTGTAAGATCCCCAATTTTGGAGATCTGATAGTAGATACCAGTTTTCCTATCAGGTGAAGGTTTCCCGTTGGAGTGCTGGCCTTGGCCTCCAGGTCCGAAGTCGGCCGGCAGCTGTATCGATCATTATGTGGACCTCGGAAAGCCACGCCGAGGGTATGTATCCATGCCGCAACTACTACAAATGAAGTCGGATCCTTATAGTAGTCGAACGACTCGATATCGAGAACCGGAAGGCCTTCCGATATGAGCGAATACTAAACATATAAGACGTATGCTATACTTATCGGGATTGAAAATAGTCCTAACGTCGTTACTGCGTCTAATCAACATTTCCCACAGTAAATAAGTATCACGTCGAAGCGAAGCGAAGAAAAAGGCTAGAAGAGATACTGAAAGTAAAACGGGAAAAGACAGATAAAAGCAATTAATGGGAACAAGTAATAATTGGAAAAGGGGGTATGGGAAGAATGATGATAATAATCATATCAGATAAGTAATGCTGGACGGTATAATCGTCATGCTTTCAATGGACTCTTTACAATGCATTAGGTAGTAGGTAGGTAAGGTAAGGTATAGAAGGAAGACGCGCGGGATATCAAAGTTGAGCTGAGGAGGGAGTTGGTAAATATATAAATAGTTTCTTGCGTTGCGCCGGCCAGACTTCAGAGCTCCGACTAGGTAGGTAGGTAGGTGATTATAAAGCGTCTGCTTCTCCTCTACGTAGTGCTAGGAAGGCCCGGACGTCGGTGACGTACTGGAGAGCTTCTAGCATGGGAATTAGATTGAGGAGGCCGTTGTCTGTTGGGTCGTTGATCCAGCCTTCGATGGGAATGGCGTTATCTGGGCATCTGCGTTAGTGTCGGGACGAAGAAACTATGGAGTGTCTTCCATACCTTCATGGAAAATATAACTCATGGGACTATTGTCCAGTATCATCACCTGGCTCAAGTCTGGCTCAACAGAGCTGAGGTCCTTGATGTAGGCGCCATTTCGGAATGTACAATGTTGCCGGTAGTACCGCGCTTGGAAGTATTTCCGCTCCTGCTCAAGCCAGTCGATGACCGGATCGGCATACTCTTGCACACTCGCAGTGAAGACAACGAGCTTGTACCATTTACAGATCTTTCGTAAGAATTCGTCACAGTGAGGTCGTTTGTGCACATAATATAGGATGGGATGTTGAGGTCCAAGAGTCGTAGGGGGTGCGCCGGGGGCAAGCGCAGTCGTCATCGGTGTAGCTAGTTTGACCTCGACCATGTGACCACTGGACATGCGGCCACCCTTAGCTAGGGAGTGGATGAGGGTCTCGTCCAAATCTAGGACGAGCGTTTTCTGCGGGATCCTGGCGTTTCTGCCGAGAGCCGTGTAGGATGGGAGACGGGATGGGATCAACGGCCGAGGGGGAACTGGAGAATGAGGGTATCGCGTGACTAGATGAACAGACGAAGACGGAGACTTAAGACTCTCTGGATCGACTGAATCTTGAGTGCCATTTGACGACGGTCGATCCAGGTGCGCACTCTGCGCTCGGCGTTGCCTTTGTCGCTGGAGAGCCTCCTCATTGTTCAGTTTAATCCGGATAGACCTTCGCGGGGTGGTGCCATCTGAAACCGATTCCTCACTTGAAGTCTTCTTCGGCGCACGAGGCCTACTGCTGGTGAGACCTTTCATTGCTCGACGATCTCCCTCGGACTCGGAAGTACTTGAAGCAATAGAATCTCGAGATGAGTGATTCCTCAATTTCCGAGCGGATCCAGAGCGGCGCTTGTTTTCAATCCGTCCAGTAGACTTGCTAGGCGTATTCGGGCTACTTTTGGACGACAAGCCGGTTATAGAACGTTTAAGCTTCCTGACCGGGTTCATTGGCGAATACCTCCCCGCCTCATCTCGAAACGTTTGGGCTACATACACACCGGGAGCGGCCAGGGCTTCCAGGATAGATTTGATTGTCTCAGTGACAGCCTCCAGAAACCGCTGCGCGAATAGACCTAAGGAGCTTTTCGTAACAAGCGACGGGTGTTTTTGAAATCCTTGTATTAACGGTGTCTTCTCGTCCAGAATGTGTTCGTCATGGTTGACATCCTCGGCCGGATCAGGCGTATCACCGCTATGCTTTTCATCGGTGCCGTCGGTACCATTCGCGTGAAAGTTGCTCTCGCTATAAGATCGAAACTTGGCAAGATCGCCTGGAGCTATCACCGGGGAATTGTCCCCTTGAGAGCGAGATCGCGGGCGGCTACGCTTCGGATTCGAAGACTGGCCAATGACTCGAGCCGACAGAATGTTCAGTGAGTTCATCTTCTGATGCGGCCCACGGGTGTCCGGGCTGGCGCAGGTGTCTGTGGCGCGATTCGCGGCAGTCAGCGATCACCGAACTAGTCCGAGGCTTACAGAAAGCACAGCAAGCAGGATAGCGGGGTTTAAGAAACATGAAATCGTTAAGGTAGATCCAATGAATAAATCGCCTGTACCAACCTCAATGCGCCAGTGACAGCCCGTGTTTCGATACCACGGCTCCCAGCCCTGGGGTTTTGGTGAGCGGAACGGAGGGCAGTAGGATGAATTTCGAAGCCGATTGACCACAACTAGGTAGTAGGTAGAATATTCGGATCGAGGGAGCAGTGAGAATGAAGAGCAAGGCGTAGCTCAACCTCGAGGGGAAAGTCGACGAAGAGGAGTAAGGATGGAGGTCGGCAGTGGAGGACGGTATGATCGGTGCTCTGGGGAATGAGGAGGATGCGGTTGGGGCCAAGCAAATGCCGCCGCTGCAGCTCCTCCAAACCAAAGGCGGGCAAAAAACTCCCTCCCAGAACATCCCACCCGCTCTCACATTTTACCCCTCCGCTCCAGTTCTACTCTTCCTTGGCTCCACGCAGGTCGCTTCTGCAGCTAGAGCCCCCGAGATTTGCGCGCTACAGCCAACGATCCGAAGAAGCCTGAGGTGCGTTGTACAGAGGAAAAAATCCCCGCGCGTCGTCCATCCTGACTCAGAGTTCCGCTAACTGATGTATAACAGCACGGTATACGCTCGCGCAGCGAGACATACAGCAAACCATGCCGGCCACGTCCATTGCCTTGACGCCTGGGCTGGCTTCGTTCCTAAAGTCCTTAAAGACCAACCCGATTGATACGTCCATTGATAACCTGATCTCGTGCGTTCGGAACTTAACCCACCATTCGGCCCACCAGTACTAATATTTCCAAGACTCCTCAAGCGGAGACAAATTCGACACTCTAGATCATGCGCGACCGCAACTGCTTACCTTCTACGTAGCGTCATATCCGCTTGTAGGACGAGTGATGCCTCGAAACTCATTGAACGGGTGCAGAGCGTGGGAAGACGGCTGATAGCTGCTCAGCCAAGGGAAATGGTGGTTGGAAACATTGTTAGGCGCGTGCTGGGTTTGATCCGCGACGAGGCGGAGGATGACAGGGACGGGGACTTTAATCTGAGCGATGACTCTGAAAGCCAGCCCCAGACGCCGCATATGGGAGACGGTAAGTCACATCCGTTTCGAGTATGGCGAGTAAGCATTCAGCGGGGCTAACATGAGACTCGTAGGCCCTTCCGATATGCGTCCTGACGGCTCTGATCGAGGTTCCTCAAAGCCTATGTCAGCTCACCCCGTTTCCATGTTCAGTCTGCTCTCTCACCCAGAACCTGAAAATTCACTGCCCGGTACCCCAGCATCCGGCTCGCCATCTGGACGCTTACCCGGACACACCCAGAACAAGGATATCCGCGCTGAAGTCCTGGATGGCATCAATGAAATTATCGATGAGCTAGGTCAGGTCGACGACCAAATTGCAGCCTACGCGCTTGATCACATTCACTCCAACGAAATCATCCTCACACATACCTCTTCAACAACCGTACAAAAATTCCTCCTCAAGGCCGCCGCGAAGCGGAAGTTCACAGTCATCCACGCTGAATCGTACCCTAACAACCACGAAGCAACCCATGCCACCGTCAGTGGCCAAGCCCCTACCGACGATGAGATCCTCAGCACCGAATCCTTCCAGAAGCCCCTGATTGCCCACGGCATCACAGTGATCCTAATCCCCGACTCCGCCGTCTTCGCCCTCATGTCCCGCGTGAACAAGGTAATTCTCGGAACGCACTCCGTCCTCGCCAATGGTGGTCTCGTTGCTGCAGCAGGTACCCGCGTCATTGCCCGGGCCGCCAAGGTCCACCAAACGCCGTGCGTCGTTGTCAGCGGTGTCTACAAGCTTAGCCCTGTGTACCCGTTCGACTTCGATTCCTTGATTGAGTACGGCGACTCAAGTAAGGTCATCCCATACGAGGACGGCGATCTGGTAGACCAGATCGATGTCCAGAACCCGCTGTATGACTACGTTCCTGCAGAGCTGGTTGACCTTTATATTACAAACTTGTGAGTTTTCTATCCCTGTTGATTTCGAAGAGTCAGGCTAATCGTTATTTAGGGGTGGGCATGCGCCATCATATCTGTACCGTATTGTGTCGGACCATTATCGGAAGGAGGATATCAGCTTCTGAAGCAGAAAAGCTTCCGGAGGACTATAGCAAAGCTAAGGCAAATAAAAGAAATTTCATCAAAACATCAACTATGTGGTGTTGAGACTCGTGGCGTATGGTAGTAGTCAAGGCGTCTTGACCCTGGTTGAAGTTATCCCGGATGCGCGTTAATGGTTATCTACAGCACGGTAAGGCGATGCATGTGGGTTTCAAGCTCGTGCCAGACAAAACCAATGGTTGCCCATGACGAAATCTACGTAGATGATATAGGTCAATGAATGCATGAATGCGCACAGAACAGCTATTCATAGCTGGCCGTATACCCAGGATGCAGAATAGGTTTTGAAGAATTTCTTAATTTTAGGGCCCTTCCCAGAGAAATAAAATCATGGCGCCGTCTTTTATGAAGATATATCAATCGTAGTATCTGCAATGGGTGTTGCAGGGTCATCCGTCCTGAACCATAATTCCAGATCCATAGACCATGTCTCCCGATGTTCAATGAAAATGGGCCCCGGCGACTTCTTCTCGGATATCATTCCTGCACCATCACCATCACTCGTCTTCCGCCTTGCACCCGTTTACGAACGAGGCTTCTCCTTCTTCTCCTTCCACAGGGCAGCCAGACCGACACCAGAGACCTTGACGACCTTGAAACGGACACCGGGAATATCACCCTTGGCCTTACCCTTACGACCGAAACCGGCGAGGAGGACTTCGTCGTTCTCATCGATAAAGTTCAAGCAACCGTCGTTGGGAACTGGGAGACCTTCGTCAGTTGACATGCTTTTATATCCAATCGTTTCACATGTTTCCCATCTCTCATCTCTTTATTCTTCGTATATGACCGGAACCCGGGGCTGTAGGGAACAGAGGGTACCCACCGAAAGCAGTGACCTTCTTGCCGTTCTTGATGAGCTGGACCTTGACACACTTGCGAATAGCGGAGTTGGGCTGCTTGGCCTCGACACCGACCTTCTCGAGAACGATACCCTTGGCGTGGGAAGCACCACCGAAGGGAGAGGACTTGTAGGCGGTACCGAGGAGGCGCTTCTTGTAGTGCAGATCGGCCCAGCGGTTCTCACGACGGGTGGTCGCGAGCTTGCGGGCGGCGTTCAAACCACGAGGCTGTCCCTTACCCATCTTGTCGGATTATGATCGAGTGGACGGTACTATGCGAAGTCAAACGTTAGATTTTCGTCGGATATAGAAAGTTGGTGGTGTGATCTCGAATTTGGATTGAAAGCGGGAAGTTGTCGATTATGTGCTGCAGATTTCGCGGGACAAAGGGCAAATTGATTCCTGTGTTGAATTTCGACGGCAACGAGGAAAACGACGAGTATGCACTTACCGACTGATGGATATGTGCCGAACGGCTAGATGGATGGTTGTCGAGTGTCGAAGGGTCGAAGGGTTCCTCTGCGGCCGGCGTCTCGCTAAAGTCGGGGAGGGCGAAAATGTTCTGCTGTGCGCCTCCGCCCTAAACAGCAGCTAAGCGAGTCTCCGGGTCGGAGAAACATTCTCCGCTTCCCGATAACGGATAACGATAAGCCTAGACCTTCCATTGCCAGGCGTATTATTCTTGCTCTTTCCTCTGTTTACAGATTCTTAAGCTGGGCTGGACAATTGCTAGAATGTGAGGCGATTGCTGGAAAGTGCCCCAAGCGCCCGTATTTTCTCCCTTCATCAATGGATACCAACCTCAATCCAGACGCCTTGAGAAAGGTGAGCTCCCAGCGTCTTCCCCCTCCAGCCCTCTTCCAGGGCCCGCCATCCCATAATGCGTCCAACCTTTCGCTTCAACCGCCCGTGCCCACGGTAGTTCCTTCAGGGGGTGGTCAAACAGCGTCCAATGTTCCTCTACTGCATCGCAGACGTTCTTCGCCAAAACCCCTCGATGCACCTGGGCTCTCTCCATTCTTGTCCCGCACCCAGTCTAGAGGTGAAGTGGATGGTTCCGATGCGCTCTGGGAAGAGATGCAGAGCGCCCTCTCTGATGTGGAAGTCAGCGCAACAGTGCGCGGACATGTATTCGGGGAGAAACACTCTGAAGCGCTGGAAGATTTGCGGATGAAACATCTTCGACTCGCGCAGGCGTGGGGTCGAGGTGAAGGCGAAGATGAGGGAACCGACTCCAAAGCTGCCACAACGAAGCCTCAATCTCTGAAGAAAGAACCGCAGACTTCTGGTGATATGTCCGGCGAGGCGGATGAGGCTTCAAAAAACTTAGACGAGGAAACGGAGAAGGACATTCAGCTTGCGCGGGAGAGGCGACAGGCAAACGACCGGTACTTTGACCGTGTCAATAAGAGTGTCTTGGATATTGTCGCCAAGCTGGAAGATATCGCTCAGGCTATGCGTACGATGGAGGCTGAGAGTAAGGACATTTGGAGTGAAGATGACAGCTTGAGCACCGCTACTCAATCCACCGTTAACACGGGCGGTTGAGATAATTGCGGTGTTCCATACTCATGCATTTCCCATATTACGGACCGCAATGCATACTCCGGAGATCGGTTACTTCTCGGAGCAACTACGACATATTCTTGAGATGGCAGCAAACCCTGCTCATCGGACAACCCTCAATACTTGGGGCCATAGGGAGCTCAGCCGTCAGGTCCTGGATGTTATGGCAGCATAATCATTGAAAGCTGAGGTTCGGTTAAGATATACATCACTCACTGCAGGCCGTCAGGGGTCATGACTGTATTCCATTGTACAGAAGCTATAGATATAGCTATATTGAGCAAAGTTCTCAACGCTAGACATACGTTACAAGGGTATCAAACACAAAACCACATATCGTCACCGCAACATGCACCGCAGTAGCCGCAACTGAACGTGATCGGAGCAGCGGATAATTCCATAAACCAAGCGAACCACAATCAATCCTTATCAATAAGCCTCCTGACACCACTCCACCCCTCCTGGGCCATATCCCGCACATCCTCCCACGTTGTGTCATACGCCTTCCGCGCAAATGCCCGCAGTTCTTCATTCCATCGGTGCTTAAGCTGATCTTGCATTCCCGGCGCCGATTGTCTTTCTCTGAGCGCGGGAGCCTCTTCCTTCGGTAATAGGCGACGGTCGTATGCGCCTCTAGATTGGGCGAGCCATTCAATCGTCTTGGTTTGGTCGCGGATAGCGGCCTTCTGGTCTATGCGCGCAGAGCGGTGCACCTGAATTGTGATATAGAGGACTGAGGTGGTGAGGGCGAAGCCGCTGAACTTTTTTCGGAACATCCTTATTAGTGATTTGAGCGCGCTTAGACTTGGAGAAGAGAATGCCTTACGAAACCAACAAAGAATCCCATAGTGGAATTCGGTTATGAATTTTGAGTGAAAATGAGCCTTGATACAGCTCAATGTTGGCTTTGGATCTGCAGGAAGCCGTACAATCTCAAAGGTAAGAAGAACGCGCTCTGAGTGCGATTTCGAGTGCACACCAAAGACGCGCAAGCTGCAAATATGCCGAATGTGATAGGAAAATACCCATTAAGTAGGAGAGTTTTGAATGAGACATCAAAGTTAGAAGCCTTGATCCATCTTGAACTTCTGCGGACCCAGACGCCTGCCGCATTCCGATTGGCTGGGGAGCGGAAATCGAAAAACCTCCAACAACTTCACCCCGACAATAATCTTCTTGAACAGCACTGCATCTCGCCCAGTCCACCCGCCATTCAGCAATCTCTCTACATTCCAATTACACTCAAACTGTCTCGGTCAATTAATTTAGGCTGACATTACATCGCTTCATCCGCGAACGCCAAAATCCCGGAATCAGATTCCAAACCACACGACTTAAATCTCCATCATGGCCGGAGGCCACGCCAAATTCAGACACTTGAGTCGAGACTCAGCGCACAGACAAGCCCTCCTTCGGAATTTAGTCACGTCTCTTTTTAAGCACGAATCAATCACGACGACGTGGGCCAAGGCAAAGGAGGCCCAAAGGCTAGCGGAGCAGCTGATCACGCTGGGCAAGAAGAATACTGAAGCGAGTCGCAAGAAGGCGCTGGCCAATTTCTATGTATGTTTCTTTTCAAGGCATCAAAGATGAAGTCTAGAGATTCTAGTCTTTTCGAAACTCTTTGAGGCATTGACTAACATGCATGATAGACCCCCCACGAAATCCTCCCCAAACTATTCGGTCCCCTCCGCGAGCGCTATGCCGACCGCCCTGGTGGCTACACAAGAGTCCTACGAGTCGAGCCAAAGAAGGATGACCAGGCACCGAGTGCGATCTTGGAACTTGTTGACGGGCCCAAGGATATGCGATTTGCGCTTACGGCAAGGGCTGTCGCGAGACGACGCAGCCAGGGACTCGAGACACTGAATGAGCTTACGCTTATGAACGTCCGCAAGGTGACGCAGTTCCGGAAGGATGGGATTGAGGAGTTGGAGAGGGCGGTTGCGAAGGTGAAGCTCGATGCGGGGGATGCGGGTGCGAAGGGGAAGGTGAAGCCGGCGAAGAGTGGCCCAGCTGTTGAGGAAGGAAGTGAGAGGCGGTAACGGACGATGACATGGGTTGCTGGAGTGTGAGAGGATTTTAGTCCGATGTTGAATGGCAAAATCCGTGGGCTGGGACTAGCTTTTTGTGCTGCTTGTATTGTTGGCCAGCATCATGTGTATTCTATATTATTTCTAACCGTTTGTCGTATTGCTATCTTAAACCAATGTACAAATAGCACTGTATGATATTATACTTTCATTTTTCTTACTATCCATCCCAGGTAACGGGGTGTAGTAGTGCTTGCGTTTGTTTGCAAAGGTATTCTGTTTACAGGTTGGGGAAGCTCAATTTCGCTGCTACAGGAGATAAGGGCTTGCGTTGAGAGATACTATTGCTAGTTGTGTGTTCTTGGAGACCTTTATTCCGTGTTTCCGCCGTTCAGCTCATACATTGAGACACGGACGAGTCCACAGTCGATCTGGTTGCCACGAATCTCACGCAGTATTTAGGTGTTATGCTACGTCCATTTTGCATCAGTAAGTTCCCATTGTATCCTTGCAGTCTAATATCGATTGACCTTCCGCCCGACGTCCGTCTAATTTACCACAAGTGAAGAGGACAATGTATAGGCATATAAAACACCATTAGCATTAATGCACACCCACAACGACGTCGAGGCTCCGAGACTCATTGACTCGGGCGCGACACGCCAGTGCCCCCGGAAACAACCAGTGGGCCATTTTGGGGAGTCTGTATTGTACTGCCGGAATAAGGATGACTCGTGGCATTGACATTCCGCTGCTTCACCTCGAAGTCAGATGGAACTTCGGATGGAGGTGGTTTTGGTGGAAGATGGGACGGCGTTCCCCACTTGGCGATTGAGTCTTTACCCCCCGACAACGGCCCACGAGACATGTTGAATCCAAATTGTTCATGGTTTTTGCTGTTGACATCGTGGTATCCGGTCCAATGAGCTTGAGCATTTGCCTGCATACTCGAGTAGCCCATGTTAGACGGGCTTGTTTTGCTGGGATGCCGCCTTGGACCAGGAGCGCCGCCAGGGACAAATGAGCGGGTCTGAGGGTTGAAATGAGATCTGTTGAAGCTACCCGGGAGAGTATGCGAGCCCGAGTGATTCGGCAAGCCGGTGTTCATTGGCTGGGCGGGATATTGTGTATACGGATAAGCTGTGGTACTGAGAGGCTGCGCCTGAAAATTTGGCCAGGGCACTGAGGCTTGGTTCCGATGACTGGGCTGTGAGTACGCTGGTTGGTAAGGGGGGGATGACCAACCCGCAGGCGTAGCCTGGAACTGCACACTATTTGATACAGGATAGTTGCTTAATGTTGCAGCAGGCTTCGCCGACGCCAGTGCGGGCGACCGGTTGATTGGATAGCCATTGTAAGGCATTTGCTGTGAAGCAGGCCCATTCTGCCAAGGACCGCTTGTACTCAGCTGGGGAGATACAGGCATTTGATAATGTGGCGCAGTGTTCATAGGTACCGGCTGCGGATACATAACACCATTCTGGTTATGCATATACCCCATGTTTGCTGGGACAACGCCAGGTCCTATCATGTATGGCTGGCTGGGGAACGAAGGATCCTGGATGCCCATATTGTAAGGCACCGACCCGCTGGTATAGTGCATCCCAGGATAATATGCGTTGAATTGGGATCGCGCCTCGAAGCTGTCATCGTGAGGAGTTTTTTGTCTTTGTGTCTTTTTGCGTCCGCTAGTAGAGCTTGACCTGGACATGGTGCTATTAGGTTCACCGTTGGACTCTGGAGTCTTTGACTCTGAAAAGTCACGGAATATTCGTTCTCTGGCCTCCTGATATTTGGCTTCACGTTCTTCTCTAGTGAGCGCCAGTCTGTCCTTGGCAGGCGTCGCACCAGCTGACGAGCCACCACGGTCCGCGTCATTTCCACTATCACCAGCTTCTGAAGTAGCTTTGGAGGCAGCCGATGAGCTTGCCGCAACACTACCTTCAGTGGAGGGCCGCTCCCCGTCTGTGCGACGCATGATCTTCATGGCAGGCACCGTTGGAGGGGGAGTAGTGTTTGTGGCGGAATGTATAAGAGACAAGGGAGGAGGCAGTCGACAGAATGGAGTCCGATGAAGTCGGACTGATGTGACATTGTTATCAACGAAGTGGGTAAGATGATAATAGTCACCTAATTTATGCGCAAGAAGTCGGCCAAAGGCGTTGGAAGGCGGCAGTTCCAGAGACTGTTCCTTAGAGCTTTGGATGAAGGCCCTGACCTTTTCTTCTAGTTGTAGAATGAGAAGGCGATCCTTAGGAGACTTCATCGCCTCAAGAAGCTTCTCGTCGGGTTCAGATGGGAACCCATGTATGGGTCGACCGGGAAAAGCATCTGTGTTGGAAGCAACGAAACCGTTGGCCATTGAGTCGCCTGTAGGAGCGCCGTTAGCTCGCTGTGAGCCGTCGTTAAAGATAGATATCGAATTACCGAGCGGCATTCGATGTCTTTGCGCATCCCGAAACCGAGCGCCGGATTCCGAGCCAGTTAGCGAATTAGGTGCACCAGAAGCATGGCCAGAAAGTGATTCTTCCTCGTCAATTGCTTGCACGCTAGCGCTGTCATCGGGGCGTAGGGAATCCTTTTCGTCCATTGCGAAGGTAGTGACCGACGCCATGCTTTTGGAGTCGAAACTTGTTGGCTTCGTAGAGGAGTTCGAAAGATGGGTGCGGTCGTCTTCAAACGAATCCTCACGTCTCAAAGAACCAATTCTTTGGCTTTCCAGGGAGAATCCAGAGTTCTCTTGGCTCTTCTTTTCCGAGAGTTTGGCAGCCTGAACGGCTTTAGATAAGCCATCGACGTCTCGGTCGACAGCCTCGGTTGGGACCGTGGTGCACGTTGGGCTTTCATAGCTGGGTAAAGCACCAATGGAATTTTGCGGCCCTGAGAAGGATGGCCCATCAATGGCTCCCAAATCGTCTTTCTCGTCGGACGCAAAGGAGGTTTCCGAGTTCAACGGTGGAGGCAAAGCAGCAATCTGATTCAGCCATTAGACAATGGGCCCAGAACCCTAGCAGAATCCCAACCGACGTACCTTTGCAAATGACAGACGGTGCCCGCCCGCTCTTGGAGGCGTTTTCGACGTCATGACCATTGAAGTACACCTGCTGACAGGTTTGAGGGGTTCCTTGCACAGTAATTCTCGAGGGGTGATTGTCGATTAAATACGGGTGAGTTGTATAGGGCGAAAGCCGACGGGGTAATACCGTGCAAACGAGTCAACGCTTTGCGGGATATCACGACAACAGAACCGAAATTCGAATTGAGAATAAGCCACTGAGAAATCCCACTTCACACAAGCCAAAAAGGAAAGACGACATATCTTGAGACAACGTAATTCGCCATAAGGAAACTGTCGAGCATTAGATTAGTCCATCGGCTCCTTAGGCAGTTGTTTTATAGTAAAAAGGCTCCGGGAAACAATGAGCGGTAGCAGATGAGGGAGAGCAAAGTTGTAGAGCAGGAAGGAAGCAAGTGGTCTTACACAGTTGTCAAAGAGACTTGGTCATGACTCTCTGTCGCTATTCCTGGTTCAAGAGGGGATAGCTATAGGTTCCTGCTTCAGGCGGAAAAGGCTCCAGGAAGGGAGTGTCGTGAGACAACGACAACTCTTCTTCCACTAAAGTGGATCAACAGCTCTAGTTCAGGCGACGAGAGGTGGAGCTGCTTTGAAGTCTTCTAGACTGGCAAAGGAGGGCAAAGTGGACGAACTGAGACAAAGGAAGCCAGACGGAAGATCGGGCTCGGGCCTTCGCTTGTCAGACTTTCGTGGGCCGCGGGATTAGGTTAGACGCGCGCTTACTCTGCTTTTGGCACTCCACATCGTCACTTGAACAGCCGCGATAAAGCAAGTTCTCTCCATATATTTCCGGAGCTTCAGCCGGCGATTTGCGTACTATTTATACGAGTCTCGTCGCTTGTCTCTTACCGACGCATTCTTACAGAATCCTCTTGCATGAATCGTTATCGAAACGCACCGGGCGTGAGAGGCCCTACAAAGGCGACTGCCTCTACCCTTTGCCAAAAATGCTTGAAACGAGATATGTATTCGATCTCTATTTCTTGCAACATATCTGCTGACGTCGCCGTCTACGCCATTATAGTTACGAGTGCAAAGTCACAGCTCAAGAGCGGCCGTACCTAGCTCGTCCCTCGCGCACCCAGCAACTACAGAACCCTAAATTACGCCCGCAACTCACGACTGATGTGCCTGATGATGCTGCACGCACGTGAGTTGACCGTAAACCTGCTGAGCTGATGGCGCAGCTGTAAGAAGGGGCATATTCTAACCACTGAATTAGAAGGGCCACTGCAGACGCTCTGCTGGCGCAACGTGAAGAAGAGCGGGGCCGTAAGAGAGAATTCGAGGAATTAGACTCCCAGAACGAGGCAAAACAGACGTCAAAGCGGTCTCGATCAATCTCTTCTGATTCTGCCAGCTCCGTGTCTACTATCTCCACAAATCAGTCACGATCAGCATCACCCAGGCGGGGACGGATTGAAGGGGAAAAGGGAGAAGCGAGAGCCAAGTCTCACGCCAACTATAAATTGTGGTCAAGGAAGAGACGACATAGCGATTCATCTTCAGGTTACTCAGTTTCGTCATACTCTTCCAGAGAGAGGTCGCGCACACGAACTCCGGACCGGAATATCAGACGAAGACGGCGGGAGTCAAGTCCAAAGGAACGAGGCCGACCACGCGATATTTCGCGCACTGGGAGCCGCAGAGATCGAAGTCGTATCGCGCGAGACAGACGGTTTACAACAAATGACGGAGGCGACTCTGACTGGGGTCATGCACAACGAACCTCCAAGAGCCAACTTGACACGCCATATCACGAACAAAGAGGACATGAGAAAAATCACGCTCCACCTAGACGCGAGCGGAGTCTCAGTCCTTACAGCAAGCGTATTGCTCTGACTCAAGCCATGAATTCGGGGTCGTTGATATAACAAAAGTTTTCGGCGCAAATCAGGGGTGCAACGGCGCATAGATGGTCTTTTTAATCTTATTGTTTGTTCCATATTACTTTCTTCATGTCAAAGCAATGCAAGCCCTTGACGCCGATTCAATGCCTGGATCCCAAGATGAGCGCCTATAAACAGAATGCAAAAAAGCGTGGCCAGAATCAGAGGCCTCGCGCACAATCTCCTGGGTATAAGAATCAAGCCAAATCCTCTTCCTCATTATCCCACTCCTCTCGTTCACGCACATGAATGCCTTCCACAAGCATATCGCCCTCGATCCCAACCTCCTCCCCCTGCTTGTCTCCATTGGCACCCGCGCCCTTCGCTTTAGCTGCGCGCTGCGAATCCTCTATTCGTTGTCTCACAAGTTTTGCGATTGCGTTCTGCGTCCTCGCATTCAAGATCTTCATCTTCTCATCCAAGTCGCGCTTCAAATCCCAGTTCGGCTTCTTCGGCTGCAGTTTGAAAAGGTCGATCGGCTGGTCCGCATCTTCGTCCTTCTTGGTTTGTTCCGCGACTTCTCTAGCAAGCTCCTCCGCCTGTGTTTCTATCGTGATTTGACCGTCGATGGGGGCTTGGTCAAAGCCCAGTTTCGCTCCACCAGTTTGTGTGTCGTAATTTCGTCCGGAGAGATACTTTGTCTTAACATCGATCGTATCATTCTGAGATTCTTCTTTCTGCTCGGCGGCTTCCGATTCTGCTTCAGGTTCTGGTTGTTTTCGTTTTAGCGCTGCAAGTTTCGCGAGGCGTGCTTTTCGATCTGTAGCGGCAGCATCGAGGGAGGCATGGTTGGACGACATATTGGTGGTGGAGATAATTCGCTATCAGAGTAGTTGACTACGTCGGAGGTTTGATTTTGATGCGACTGCAAGTTGTTTCCCTGAATAATGGGCTTGAAAACAAAGCTAGTTTGAAAAAGCTTGGGGGAGTTCGTTCTTAGATGCGAATCTCAATGCTCGATGGGTCAGCCACAAACCCCGGGCCCACCAGCCACATCGGAGCAAAATTTCACAAGGGCGGCCGCGCTTCAGCCTTGGACATCGATACCCGCACGCAGTCAGCCATATCAACCCATTCACTCTCGCCGTCGTTCTTCTCGGAAACCCTGCAATTAAAGTCACTTTTCGTCAATCAATGTATTCGGAAACGCGAATCTGAATGTTCTTTCGTCCGCCTCGCCTGCTGCTTCCTCGCCTCCGCACTAGGTCAACCTCCTGTATTGCGGGACAGAGGCTCCGCACTGGGATACATTATCAGTCGAGATTCACAGGAGCTAGGCATTATGCTGGGTATACTTCGGCGTCATATAATGTGACGCTCAACGAGGTTCTCGACGACATAAGAACTTCCGCGGGGCTCACCCCTGATGCTAACTCTCCGTTTACCAATGCTCCTTTACCGGAGCCATGCGCCGACGACCAAGCGAACCTCATTTCGGGTCAGGATGGCTCGCGTGATCCGGATAGCTGGGACCATCCAGGTTTTGATGACGAGGAGTTGACGCCTGTTCTGAGAGAGATATGGTCGAGGAGGGAGGAGGCATTGAAGCACCGCTCGCTGTTCGCGCATGGAGGTCAGGTTTTCAAATGGAGACAGTCTTGCGCGGCAATACTCAGATCATTATACTGGGACGACGGAGCTTGGCAAAAGAACCCGATTCCGTTCACGCTACGACTTAATGCAGAGCAGAAAGCTCTGCTAGAGTTATTGGAGACGGGATGCAAAGATGCCTTCCGTGATGCGTGGTCAGTACTGACCAGACTCCAGAAAAGATATCACTGGTGGCAACTGTCGCTTTGGCTACTATATCACTCTCCCCGCCTTATACCAAATTTCCTACGAGCTACCTGTCAGGGTCCGCATCAACCGGCCTTCGTCGCAGTATCAGACTGCATGGTTTTCTTGCTAAAGAGGTACCCTTACCTTGTAGATCGGGCACTTGTCACAGAGTGCTTGCACCCAGACATGTGGCCCGCCTATCGCTTACCCCAGGGGGCGGTTCGGGGCTACCTAGAAATGGCCGACCGGGACGGGGTGCAATACGCTTGGACTCTCACAATCAAGGAAGCATTGCCCATGGAGCCTCCCGCACTGCTGTGCTTTATGAAGCGTTTTACAGATTTTGGGGACATCGACGGTGCTCTTGAAGCTTTACAGAAAGTTCAGTCTATGGCGGATCCCGAGTGGGATTTGCATTCGTTACCGGTTATACACCATTGCTGCAAGTTGTTGACGCTTGACTTCGTTGTGGAAAAAGGCGGCGAGCGCAACTTTCGCATCCTCCCCAAGTTACTCGAGCTCGGAGTTAAGCCAACCCGCGACATGATGAATATCGTTGTAGCGAATGCGTACAACTCCGGCGACTCGCTGGTGGCACACAATATAGTCAACTACATGAAAGAACAAGGCATGGAATTTGACTCTTATACTTATTTGGCATGTCTCACGGGCGCTGTCCGTCTTGGGGATCGCGAACACTTCAAATCCTTGTTATCGGAGATTGAGCGCGAAGAAGAGCTGCTGCACAACCCCTGGATCTTTAGCAAGATTCTTCACTCACATTTCGTCTCTACGGCCAAACGAAGGGATTTTGATGAGAATCCACATGCAGCCTTCTATTCCATGTTGAACTTGTACAGTGGATTGCATGATATCACCCCACTGAAGGACCTCGCCATTGTCCCTCCAAATTATATTCCACCACTTGAAGGTCTCAAAACTCCGCCATCGGTGGTCGCTTTATACGTTATGATTGCAACACACCTTCGGTTTTGGAAGAGCGTTACCAATGTGGAACGTGTTTACCATCGTTTTCGATATTTTGTGTCGCAGGGCCACGAAACCATCGCTCCGCTCGCAGCGACTGATCACACCATGAATGAGTTCTTGGTAGCCTTCCGAAGCGACCCTCGAGGGCTGCGGCCTGCAGTACGACTCCTTGAGGACATGCAAACTTTTCACTCCGGAAACGGTTTTGCCAACCCAGTTGCCCAACAGTTCAAGCATGCGCCGCCGAGTGTCCGAACCTGGACTCTGCTCATGAGCTGTTTTGTGTATAACAAGGAGCCTTACGCTGCCGAGAGAGTGCAAGCAATGATGAAGAAGCATGGGGTTGAGTTCAATGACTTCACATGGAACATGATCATCAACAATTATGCCAACTCGCAGAATATTCCTGCGCTTGCAAGAACTCTCAAGGAGATGGAAGATAAGGGTATTATTGCGGACAACTATACGATCAACTCTTTACGCTACCTGCGAGACCCTGAACGACTTTGGATTGCTATCGAAGAGTTGAATTCGACCATTAGCCCTTCCTCTGCATCGGGGTCGTTCGATTCAGAAGTGAAGAGAGAGCCGGCGGAAAGAAAGCAAGTGAAGGGAGAGCAAGTGGACGGAGAGCAAATGGAGAGAGGGACGGCGGGGGAAGGCGATAATAGCGACTGGCTACTCGACCAAGGGCTGCAGCGATTGAAAGGTAATAAGAAAGCGAAAACATGAGATACCCTCCCCCTTTTCCATCTGTTGCAATATCTATCTGCATGGGTTATTTTTTGCCTTTTTAGCGTGGACAATTGGGTATCGGCACTCAACAGGATTTCAGAATTATGGATGTATTATATAGACTCAAAACCACATATGTACAATAATGATATGCTTTTCATATGATTGCAGACACAACGCCCGTTAACAACAGAACACATCTCGACCAAGAACGCCAGGCTGCTTAATAGGGTCCATTTTTTTTTTCGCTTGAGTCGTTATAAGTTCTCATTTGCTTCGCTCAACCGCCGATGAAGATCGAGACCTAGAGAATGTCCGTTAGTAGTGTGATGAGGCAATTGGATGGACCCTCGCCGGCCCAGGACTTACAGCCATCAGAACACAACATATACTGACGTATGGACTCAACCGTTCCCCTACTCGAGCGCATTTCCAGAAGATCCCAAAGAACCTGTATCATCTTAGCGTACTGTCACTTCCGGTGAGTTAGCAGTGATCTCTTACCCGTTCTGATTCCGGTCCATGATCCCCGGCATGATCGAATGAGCGTATGCACTCGTGCAGATGATGAGCAGGAAGACGAGGAGAAGAGACTGAAAGTTGAAAAGCGCCGACTGCGAACATCATCAGTACAATTTGTCGGTACTAATCCTCGCTCTTTCTCCCCTCACTCTCACTTTCACTCTCCAACTCAGCGAGGTATCGGTATTGTCGAAACACTTACCATATTGGCGGTACCGTTTTGGGTACTTGGAGCTTCTGAGTTGATTGAGAGATATCACAATAGACGTTTGATTCGAGACAATCAAAAGAGAACGCTTATTTCACAACGTGACCTTTCGCAGTGTGTCTCGCTATCAAGAGCTCGAGAACAGGTTGTCCAGCATAGGTCCTGCGTTCTGCCGTCATTCCCGTCTCCAACTGCTCTTACCGCCCGCGCGGTGTCCGCTTCGTCGCCGAGATTGTAGGCCCGGCTCCGACTACACCATCAAGTCTCATCATAAGATCTCCTCCCCCCCCTATTCTGGCAAAGTCCCACCGCGGAAGACTCCCAGGGCCTCTGAAGGCTCTCGCCGGTCTCTTGGCCCCAACAATGTGCCCAGGGAGCTCGCTCCACGCTGGCCGTTCAATCCTCAAGACACTGCCCTAATCGCAACTGGCGTATACAAGCCCGCATTCAAACCCCAACCCATCAACGACAACACAGAAGAAGCGGACAAGACCGACGCGGGAGCAGGTTCCAAGGGAAAGAAGAAGATGGCTGAACCCAGGGCCCGTGCCGCCAGGCACAAGGGGCAGATGAACTTCCCTTCAGAATGTAATTCTCCGCTCCGTCCTCCGGCATCAAAAAAGCATACTCTATGGCCATGCTAACAAAGATGCCCTCGCAGTGCGCCTCCTCCTACTAGCTTACGGTGACCCAGCCCCTTATCCGTCCTTCCCCTCCGAACCCCTCCCCGAAACCGTCCGTGTGCTCGACGAAATCGTCACCGACTTCGTTCTAGAGATGTGCCACGGCGCCGCTCAGCACGCAAACTACTCGCGGCGGCAGAAGATAAAAGTCGATGATTTCCGATTTGCGCTGCGGCGGGACCCGAACAAGTTAGGTCGTGTTCAGGAACTCTTGCGCATGGAGCGCGAGCTGAAAGAAGCAAGGAAGCAGTTCGATCAGAATGATGATCAGGTGAGTAATTTGAAGGATGCTGGGAAGAAAGGTCTCGAGGAGCTAGGTGAGGTTGCTGGGGATGGAAAAAAGTCGAAGGGGAAGGGGAAGAGGGGCGCTAGACGGGATTCCGATGCGACGGAGGACACTTCGACGGCGAAGAAGAGGAAGGTTTGATTCCTATTCGGAGTGATGACTTTTTCTTTTTCTCTTTCCGGTTGGATTTGGTTGAGGCGTTGGAGTTATGATTGATATCCACATACATATAAGTATTATCAACTTACTAGCTGCATTGAAGGCGTTAGGGGCTGGGATTAAGAGCTATTATGCACCAAGCAATGGAGACTGAACATCCAGCCAGGCCTCCTTCTACCTTGAATTCGGCTTCCGTAGAGTCTATGTCTTTGTTCAAAGGATCAGTCATTTACAGGGAGCTGTCTACAGCATTATTGTCGAGCCCCAAAACATAGTGATTCGATATCATTCATGTTTAGCATCCCTTCCATTTTTGTTAGCCCATCTTCGAATAAGGCCAGACTGACTCCCATACGCCGCGGTCTCTTTTTGGTTCCCTCATTCCTATCGTGTCGTTACTTGGTCGTCCCGCGGTCTTTGCCGCCGTACTGTCCACTGCACCCCCCACCCCTAAAACAAAGCCATGATCCAAGGTAGAGCATAAGCGGCATATGGAAGACTTTTCAAAATCCTAGGCACATAACGGAAGGAGATGAAGTGGAGTCGTAAGAGAGAAAATGACCGAGAACAGCTGAAAGAGAAATGTAAAAGGTATCTTCATAAGTGAATTCTAATCCTCCTATGCGCGACCCTCCTCAGCACTCCGCTCTTGAGTGCGCTGCTGCCCACCACGGCCACCCTTGCCTCCTCGCTGGTTGCGTTGGGCACCACCCTGCTCAGCGTTGCCTGACTCGCCGCCCAGAGTGAGTTGAGCTGTCGCCAGTCGGTTGGAAAGCTCCATCTGTGTGCGAATGGTGTTGGCCAAGTAAGAGACCACCAGGACGTCCTGGATGTGGTTGTTGCTAGAACACGGTTAGTGGATGTTTGCAGATTCCGAGGGGAATTGACGTACAAATCACGCTCAATATCAGCGGGTTCAACCTTGGGAGCCAAGGCAAGAGCATTAAGCAGGAACTGGCCCAGCGCCGTAGAAGCGGGAGCCTCCTCATCCATAACCGACTCAACGTATCGGGAAACACGGTCAATCATGCCGAGTACCTCCTCAATAGCGCGCTCAAGGGCCTCGATATCGGTGAAGAGCGTGGTGGAGCGCTCTTCTGAGTCTCTAGCAGCAGCAACAGCCTCCAAACCACTCTTCTCCGCTTCGCCGTACCGGATCTCGTGGGGGACAGGAATGAAAGCGGCGCTGTCGGCGGCTCTCTCGGCCGTTACACCAACGGGGGCAGAGATGTAGGCACGGGTTTCAATGTCCTTTCCAGCTTCAGTGGAAACCGTCAGGTGGACAGCCGGGTGCGGCCATGTGCCATCACCCTGACCGCTGTAGAAATTTTGGATCAAAGCGGAGAAAGTGTTCAGCTCGGAGGCGGTTGCGTACCAACCCACGAGGACTTCTCTGGGGTTCGCCTTGAGGTGCAGAGCAAGCATCTGTTTCTGGTATTCCATGTCCACTTCAACCTGGTCTGTCGTTTCTGTGTGTCCGACAGCGAACGTGCTGCGGATTTCCACCTCCGTGCCATCCTCAGACCGGGTTCCAAGAAGAGTTCCGATGACACGTTCCTGATCAGCATTGCGGCGGAGGGAGTGGTCGAGGATCGAGAAAAGGGCCTACAGCAGCACGTCAGCAACTAGGCTACTGGATCATAGAATGACAAAAAGGCCGTACTTGAGGCTGGATGACAACGTTCAAGGGAGCAGTTGTCGGTGCAGACCCCGCCAATACAGGGCCTAGAGGCCGGGCGAGGTGCAGGAAAGAATCTGATTCAGCCATGATTGTGGGACGAAAGGGAGCAGGGGTGAACGATGAAGCCCGTCTCGAGACTGTTGTCCTCTGCTTTCGCCGTGCTGGGAGTGGAGTTTTCTTTTGACCCAAATCTTCCGGCCCGCTGGACTTCGGCGGCGGAGGTTCTTCTGCGAGGCTCAAATTGTGTGTGCGCAGCCCGAATTTCGCGCTAAGATAAGATAAGTAACCCCGAAAATCCAACATCGCTTTTTTTTTGGGCTGGACAAGTCTCTTGGATTCAGCGCAGTGCTTTTAGTTCACCTCTTTACTGATTATGCCTCCTCCTCGCGGTAGAGGCCCGAAAGGGCGTGGGAGGGGCCCTGTCAAGCGCAAAGCTGGGCCCGGCTTCACATCATCGCGCGTTGACGAAGTAGAGTCAGTCAAGACCAACCATTGTTTACCATGCACTATCTGACGGCTTTACGTAGGTCAGAAAGCTCTTCAGGCGCGGAAGATCAACTCGAAGACCAATTTGAAGATGGAATGCAGGAAGAGAGCCTTGATCAAGACGCATTCTCGGAAAGCGACGAAGACAATCAACAGCCGGGACAACCATACAACGAGCTGCTTCAATTGCTCCAGGCAAAGACAGACACTAAGGGACCTGCGCGCAAGAAAAGAAAGACAAGTCACCGGGTTAGAGAAGAGACAGAGAATGCTCAGAATGATGCTGTGTCGGCGGCAGATGGAGAAGAGGAGGAAGCGCTCGATGCAGACCTGCAGCAGCAGGAACCAGATGAGGAAGGTGACCTAGAAGGAGAGGATGTTGATCTACAAGAGGACAGTGATGATGAGAATGGTAAGTACACTTGCGGTCTCTCTACAGCCGGATTCTCACTTCGCAGAAAACGATCCGTTCGATTCGCATTTCTCAAGTCCCAACGAGACCGAGTTGTCGCAAAGAATAAAGGCCGTGTCCCTGAATAAGTGGAAGAGCTTGAAGAAGGACCTTTCTGGAGGACTGAGACTCATGCGCTCAGACCCAGACTGTGGGCAGAATGACGTGCCTGTACTCTCAGCGATGAAGAACTTGTCGGGTGTCAAGGTAGATGGTACCTACCTTCGTGGCGGGCTAGAGCTAACAGGGCTTCAGATCAAACGAAAACTCAAGTCCGCTGTGACTGAGCATACCTCAAGCCTGAACGGGAACGCCCAGCAGGTATCTCCATATATCTTCGACTACCAGGATGTGCTGTACGGCGCACGAACAACATCAGAATCCGCCGACATGCGAGACCTACTGGCAGTGCATGCCACGAACCATGTACTCAAAACACGGGATCGCGTCCTCAAAAACAATACTCGTGCGGCGAAGGAGCCGGACGCTGACCTCGAATTGCGGGATCAAGGCTTTACCAGACCGAAAGTGCTCTACCTTCTACCGACAAAGCAGGCCTGTGTTCGAGTCGTCGAAGCAATCACTCGCTTTTTCAATCCTGACCAGCAAGAGAACAAGAAACGGTTCACTGATACGTTTTCCGCTGCAAATGACCCATCTTGGGAGAACAAACCAGAGGATTTCCGTGAACTATTCGGGGGCAACGATGATGATATGTTCCGACTTGGTCTCAAGTTCACGAGAAAGACCCTCAAATACTTTACGCAGTTCTATACTTCCGATATGATTCTCGCCAGTCCACTGGGTCTGCGGACAATCATGGATCAAGCAGAGTAAGCACTTCAAAGCTGGTACGCGAACATTGGGACTAACTATAGTAGTGCCAAAAAACGAGACAGTGATTTCCTGTCCTCGATCGAAGTGGTTATCGTTGACCATAGCGACGCACTCCTCATGCAGAATTGGGACCATGTCAGCTATATCCTGAAGAACCTCAACTTCCAACCGAAAGAAGCGCACGGCTGCGACTTCAGCCGTGTCCGAACCTGGTACTTAGATAATAACGCACGTTACGTCCGGCAGCTTGTTATGCTGTCCTCGTTCATCACCCCAGAGATCAACTCTGTCTTCTCGACACAGATGCAGAATTTCTCCGGCAAGGTCAAGTTCACCCCGAGCTACAATGGGGCAATCTCGGAACTACCGCTCCCTGTCCCAGTCAAGCAAACATTCTCACGCTTCGACTGCCTCTCACCCGCCAAAGACCCGGATGCTCGTTTCAAACAGTTCACAACCACCATCTTATCATCTCTAGTCCGCAATATCACCACTGCCCGCAATAAAGCCAGCGCGGGCGGCACCCTCATCTTCATCCCGTCTTACCTCGATTTCGTCCGTCTGCGCAACTACTTTGCCACATCACAGCAGACGACTAATGTCTCGTTCGGCGCGATATCCGAATACACTGAGCCCCGTGAAGTCAGCCGCGCGCGCTCCCACTTTATGAATGGTCGGCAATCGGTGCTACTGTACACCGAGAGAATGCACCATTTCCGCCGCTACCAGATCCGCGGCGTCAAGCGGGTCATCATGTACGGTGTGCCTGACAATCCAGTATTTTACGGCGAAGTCGTAGGATTTCTTGGTCTGGATCCGGCCAGCGTTGCCGAAGCAAGTGAGGGTGGGGTGCGCGCATTGTTCTCCAAGTACGATGCGCTCAAGCTCGAGCGAATTGTTGGGACGAAGAGGGTTGGGAATATGTTGCGGGAGAAGGGCGGCGATACCTTTACATTCATGTAAACTATATAGAACCAGACATAATTGATGCCGGGATTTGAGTAACCACTAAGATACCGGCTATCTTAGCGGATCGTCTAGGTGATCATCTCTTAGCCCTACCGTATCGTAGATTAACCCAGGTTCTACATATTCGGACTTTCGGGGCTCCCGTCGCAACATTCCTCACGACGAAAAAGGCGCAAGGTACAAGCATTTGCATGCACTATAACAAATAATAATCATCCGACTGTCAAATCGACGCAATGAGCAATATGATAGTCATATTCACGTCCACAAGACCAACCGCGCCATGTTCGCCTCCGCTAACCGGAGTTCAGGCCGAACCCCCTCAAGTTCTTGCTTGGTTTTATTAGCCGCAGCGCCTGGCCCACCGATTTTCTCACACTTCCCTTTCTATTATTGTCTCCTGCAATACCTGCAAAGAAGGGGAGGGACTGGGCTATCGTTACCTTTTATGATCTTTATTTGCTTTTGAGGTTTTGTTTACGATATCCTTATGGCCTGCGCTTTTTCCCGAATCACGACTTGCTTTTTTGGCATGCTGCGCTGAGCGAAGCGGTTATTGAATACCTACCAACCACCCACCTACCTTACCCGCCTATAATTCGATTTTGGCCTGCTCAGAGAGGCGCTTCGAAGAACACTCTCTAGACTTGCGAAAATCCTTCCTTCTGGGCATCTCCGAGTTCCGTTACTATATCCCCGCCTTTCCGTGAATATGACTTCGGTGGCGGCATTGACAACTCCTTTGCCTCGAATAAGCGACCCTCGGTCTCTGTCGCACGCTGCGCTCGGAAACGGATTTGAAGATCCTGAAAATGGAGAACGAACGCCGCTGCTGCAAGCGAGTAACGGAGGGAGAACACCATCGCCCTCACCATTGTCCTTACCCCCGCCGCCGCCGACACATTCAGCGACATGGACGGAGAAGGCGCGTGACACCGCTAAGGATATCTGGCTGCAGGGCAAGGGGATGATCCTTGTCATGATGTCGCAGTTTTTCGGAGCGTCGATGAATGCTATGACTCAGGTGTTGGAGTTGAAGGGGAGGAATGGCGAGGGCTTTAAGCCGTTTCAGGTATGTCTTTGGTGTGGGTTACACCGTGGAACAAAGGCGTGAGAAGGTTACTTTGTCTCGCGGCAGGAGGCTGATACTTACAGATCTTATTCGCTCGGATGTCCATCACTGTTGTAGCGAGCTACGTGTACATGTGGTATGCGAAGGTGCCGCAACCGTTTGGGAACAGGGCCACCCTTCCTCTTCTTATCTTCCGTGCGGCTGGTGGCTTTTGGGGTGTTTATGGGCTTTATTATTCCGTTCAGTATTTGCCGCTCTCCGAGGCGACGGTTCTGACTTTCCTCGCGCCGATTCTGAGTTGTTATGCCTGCTCGATATTTCTTCCTGGCGAGATATTCACTCGCAAGCATCAACTGGCTGGGTTCGTTTCGTTGATAGGAGTCGTACTGATCGCGCGGCCCTTTGCGTTCCTGCGATCCGGTGCCGGGAATAATACAGACTCGATTGAAGCGGAGAGGGAAAACCCTGGGGATGCAGACCAAAACCACCGCGTGATGGCCGTGATCATGGCGATGATTGGAGTCCTTGGTGCATCTTCTGCATACACGTCCATTCGAATGATCGGACAGCGCTGTCACCCGTTGGTCTCGGTTACATACTTTTCCTTGTTCACAACGGTGGTTTCAGTCATTGCGATCATCTTCCTTCCTAACATCTCGATGGAGCTGCCCGGGACAATGCTCGAATGGACGCTGCTTCTTTTACTCGGTGTTTGCGGGTTCCTGCTGCAATTCCTACTAACCGCCGGACTTTCATACGTGCCTCCCCCGCCGCGAGTTCGGCGAAGAGTACCCGCAAGCCATCAGCTCTACAGGACGCATAGTCTGTCTTTCAACGATGAGGAAGACGCGTCCAAACCTGAATCCGACAACAGCCCCCGCTCCTCTTCGTCGGGGACAAAAGCCACCACGATGCTCTACACGCAGATGCTGTTTGCGCTGTTCTACGACAGCGCCGTCTGGGGGAGTACGTTGTCGGCGGTGAGTTGGATTGGATCGGGATTGATACTTGGTAGCGCCCTGTATGTGGCTATCGCGCGAGAGGCCCCGCCAACTCCAGCAGATGCAGCTGAAGGTGAGGAGAACGCGGGGGAGGGTACGCGCTAAAATAACGGAGTGGATTCGATCTGAGGTTTTCGAACAATTACCGTCAACGGTTCAATGCTCCGCTCCCATACAAAGTAGTGCAGCAATATAGCTTTCTGTTCCAGGCGCGGAAAGCGAAGGAGGGCGGAGTGCAGGGAGCTAGCGCACGCAGCGCAGTCAAAGTAAGCGAGGTGGCGAGTTGAGGGATTTCCGCAGGACTGTACTCCGGAGGAGCGTCAGTGTTGGTATATATACTTTCCTAGCTGGTTACGAGTTACATGATAGACATGACATGAGTATGAATTATCAGCAATATTTTGCATGATCATGTACTTTGACTGCTGTACTCGGTAGACACAAGAATCAAGAGAGTGGTGTTGTCACTCCAGTCTGTTGTTGTCTGCACTGATTCACTGATAACGATAAGCTCCACTCCGCTAGGCCCGCAACAGGCTAGACCCCGGAGCCAAGTCCTCCGACAAAGTGAGCGCCCCTTAGCGGCCCCATCCAGTCGATCATTGGCACGGCCGCTCCACCGCCCGCAAGCCCTCCTGCAGCCCAGCGTCATATGTTGCACTGCAATGCTCTGTCCAACACCGATTTCTCCCGTAAAGACTGCCGTGGTTGGTCGGCGTCCAATCCTGCCCCGGCTGAAACACAATTGGGCAGGGTGGCTTGCGGCCATTGACGAATCGGGCTAGGGTAGGAGGTGTGGTCCCTGAGTGCAGCCTCATTTGCTTTGAGATGGGCTCTTAGTGAATGCAATGGGGAGTTGGGTGGGTGGAGCTGGTTGGAATGAATGTATCGTCTTGCGTACGGTACGGGGGAGACTAGACTAAGTCTGCATATATATAAGAAGGGCGACTGACTCAGTTCTTTGATATTCTGACTTTCGTTGCGTCTGCATCTTTATCTCGGAGATCTCCCCACTCATACCCACCTGGTACAGTGGTGCGGTACTCTACCCCAGGGGCAGGTCCTTATACAGAGTACCTAATCCACCATAGAATAGACAATAGACTCGCCCTTCACGCACCTTTCGACACTCACAATGCGCCACTTCGACGCCTGGATCCTCCGAGATCCCTACTCCATCTTCCACTACTACTCAACCGGCCACAGATGGAAAGAGACAGTCCGCGACCTCATCCAAGACCGCAAGATCTGCGCGCCACTCGCCCTCTCCCGCGGCCTCGACAACGACTTTTCTTCATCATCCCCAGCACCAGTCGACCCGTACGCCGGAACAATAAACCCACACATATCAAGCCCGCTCCTCTCAAAACTCCCCCTCGAAATCCGCCTCATGATCTACGAGTATGCGTTTGGCGACGAGGTCGTGCATCTCGTGCAGGTGAAGGATAAGATCCGGCATGTGAGATGCAAGAATACCTTCTCCTCGCTCGATAAGAATCGTCGCTGTTGCCCTGTTACGCCTGCTCGTTGGCGCGCGAGTGATCTTGCGCCCGTCCCCGCCCCCGCCGACAATGCCACTGCCACTGCTGCAAGTGCAAATTGTCAAAGCAGTAGCAGCATGCTCTACCCACACACACATCCCTCCCTCCCGCTCTCCCTAAGCAACTCCACCACAGCCCTCCTCGCCACCTGCCGGACAATCTACGCCGAAGCATCCAGCATCCTGTACAAAAACTCGACCTTCGACGTCGACGACCTAACGACATTCATCGCCTTCAGCCTATCTATATCCGCAGCGAACCTACGCTCAATCAAGCGATTGACGATCCAGTGGACACCCGTCTGGCAGCCCATGGCGGGCGAGGAACATAAGAGCTCGATATTCTCACATACGCACAACGATCGGCTTTGGGCGCTGTTTTGGAATCGGGTTAGTATGTGCACGGGCTTGGAGGAGTTGGCGCTTTCGGTGGATTTGGGGTCGTTTGCTGGTGCTGGTGCTGCGGTGGGTCAGGTTCCAGCTGTTGGCGCTGGAAACAACAACAACAACAATGCCGCAGGAGCACCAGCAGCAGGAGGACCTCAAGGCCTAATAGGCGGCAACCGGCTCCGCCTCTCAATCTCAGAGCCCTGGGTCGCACCCCTCCTCTCCGTCCGCGGCCTTCAGAGCTTCGAACTAGGCATAACAGCCAAATGCGATGCCATTGCGAAGTCCGTTCTCGAGGGCGACCTTGTGCGTGATGCTGTGGCGCTGCGTAATCATCTACGGGCCGTGATGTGCTCGGAGCCTGGCGCGGTGCTGCCTGATTTGCCTGGAGTCAAGGTGCAGGATTTGAGTACGCAGGTTGAGTTGCTTACACGGTGTGCGGTTGAGACGGAAGGGCCAGGTTTAAATAGAGGAGGGAATGTGAGGCCGAGGTTGGCTATTACTGCTGCTTAAGGGGAGGGGGAGGGTGGTTTGGGTTTGGTTTATGGCTCTTGATGATTGATTTGTTTTACTTGATACCCATTTGATCTTGTTGAGTTTGGTTTTGGATTCTGATGATGTGGTGGAAATTGATCTAGTTGGTAGGCATGCATACGACTACGCTCTATATGTGGACATTAGAGTAGATTGATTGATTAATTCAAGCACTCAGGTGGTTAAATTAAAATAGCCAAGAAAACAGACAGCTTATTTATCTGCAGTCCACTTTCCATGTCCTTTGCTATACACATTTATTGAGAGGCCTGCACTTTTTGACAAACACGTATAGCTCTTGTGGCCGCGACTTTGCTTTATAAAATATGTACTAATAGTATGTCAGGTAAGTCTATACTGAAGAAGAGAACACTCAGATCTAATTACTATTACCTCAATAAAGAGTACCAGTTCAGTGCAGCGCGATTGCCCGACGCGAAAACAAAGGAAAGAAAATGAAACGAAAATGGTAACAGAGAATAGGGAGTTGGCAATTTCGTCCCATGCATGCGTATACTAATGTCAAGTCAAATCCATGGGTGTCCATCCGTGTTACGTTATATCCTCCCTCATGCTTGTGTTGCGTGTTCTTTAGTGTTGTACAGAAGTATGGTGATGAGATGCAAATGTTGATTTGATGCGGGTGGAAACCGAGAATACGATGACCTCTGGAGTGCAAAGATATTGCACTCGAGAGGGGGATATTTTACTGTCTTGATTGAGATTGGGATGATCCCGAGGCTCCGTTGCTGCGGTCTGGATCAGAATCGTGCTCCTCTTCGCTGGTGGGTGATTGGGCTCGGCTCTCTAGAAGGGATCGGCGGCTGCGCATCTGTTGTTTGTTATTATATTATCAATGGATTGTGTAAAAAACGTACCCATGCCCTAACTCCTCCGATTAAACCCAAGCTATAACCGGTTGCAAAGTCTGGCTCTCTGCCACTGATGCTCTCTGAACGGCCTAATGCCTCAACACGAGAAACGTGTGATTTACCCGTGCCCGTCGGGCTGACGACACCGCCACGGGGGCTTCCCAGATCCATGCTATTCCTCGTGCTAGGAGCTGGGCTGTTTGGTCGGGAGTTCCACAGCTGCCGCAACTCACGGCTGAGTTCCTGGCCGGTGTTTGTCCAGTTTGCCATGACGCTATCCCGAAGTTCCGATACATGCCGCTTAATCTCCAGTTCGTTCTTCTTGAGCCACGAAACATTCAATTCCTGTCTCGATGCCCCACGCTTGAATTGTCGGGAGATGTATCGGTCGTAGTCGCGAACAATTCTACAAACGTCAGTCAAAGCAGAAATGTTGAGGAGATAACGACGCACCTTGTGATGACACCAGTTGTGCTTACACCCTCTGTCCGTTGAGTAACAAGGAACTTTCCTTGAGCCTTGATAGGGGCATAGATATCGTCCCCTTCCGCAGCTCCGTACGGCAAGTCGTCGTGCGCCACGTAGTCGATTTGATGCTCTTCGATAAATTCCGGTGTGACAATCCACGGGCAGTTGGGGTAGACCTCATCCACCCATTTACAGTGACGAACACTCTCGGCCCGCTCGGCACCGCTCAAGACTGTGAGGCCTTTGCGCTGGTGAGTCTCCTCGTCTCCGGTCACGCCAACAATGAGATATACGTCCGGGAAAGCCTTCTTGGCCTGTTCAAGCTGTCGCATATGACTATCAAAGTCCGTTAGCATTCTTCAACAACACGGTATTTCCGAGTCGTAACGGAAGGTAATTGAGATACGCACCCCACGTGGAACAAATCAAACACACCATCCGCATACACGCGCACAGAACGTCCCTCAGGCGGAGGATTGGTCTTGTATCCACCAGCAGGGTCCTGCAATTGACCCAGCACAGGGGGCTTCATCAACGCCTCTTCACGCTTCGTATTCACGTGCAAGCCGGGCCGAGCATTGATGTGGGATTCAATATCACTACTAGCCGGTGTAGTCTCAGATGGCTCGCCAGGGTCCTCTTTGCTGATTGAGAGAGGTTCGCTTCGGCCTCCCTCACTCACGGAGGCCTTCCGCGCGCGTTTCGACGGCGGGTTGCTGGTGACGGGTTTAACGGGGGAAACAATTGGGCCAGTCGACTCATCGCCTTCTTCACCGGAGGCATCGCGTGATGATGGCTGGAGGAGGTCGGTGGTGGATGATTTGGCGATATCTGCTGTGGACAAGTGTTGGGAGTTGGTGCGCTTGCGTTTACTGCTGGAGGGGGGTGAAGACATGGTGCTGGACTGAGGGAGCGCTGCTCAACGTCTGTCGATGGATTAAAGGTTCAAGGGGTCCAGGAAATTGAAAACGAGGGATGGCCCGGGGTTGGGCGTGAGTTGGTCAGGGCGTGGGGGATGATTGTGACGGAACGGAAAAGAAGACGTTGCGGGAGGCTCCGACAGCTTCGAAGCTCTTCTGCGCGATAAGGAGGATCCTCGATAGCAATCCAGACATTAATCAGCTGGTATTGAGATTATAGCTCAGCGAGACGCGACATTAAACAGAAAATACTCTGATGACGCTTTTTTCTCTTTTCTCTCTAAATAGGGGCCAAAAATTTTCGAATGATCAAAGCACTTAACAGCACGTCGCATAAGACGCGTATTGAAATAGAATTACGCATGTCTCGTACAGCAAATCGCACCATCGGAGATGTATTGTCTAAGTAATATACATACTCGTCCATGTCGAAACCAAGAACTAGAAAAGCTACTATTGCGCTATCTGAAAGCCTCAAGTTTGCGCTCATCCAAAGAAAGATGTAGGATGCAAAAAGCAAGTGTAGTGGGTAATCTCAATGCAAAGACATAGGCAAGGGTCATTTACAAGAGAAGCCAACAGATTCTATCCGCGTGATGTAAGACAAGACGCCACAAACGTCGATCAAAGTCCAGCACGTTTTCCAACTCCTTCTACCGACACCAAGAGTCATGCCGTAGATTCAACTTCTCCATTTACGCCGATATGTGCAATGGTAGGCTGTTCCCTCGAGCCTATCCAGCCACTGTTGGGTGTGGACTGACCGAGAGGAAGAATCCTAGCGGCCAAGGACAACGGAAAGAACCAGATCATGCGGAAAGCCAGAACTGGAGACGAAAACTGCGAAGAGATGTCAAACATGGAAATCTTGGAAGTTTATAAAAGGTTTCGTCAATAGCGGTTGTTGCGGTATCTTATGTCGAGACATGAAACAAACGTACTCTCATGAGGCCCGCCGCTTGCGGCATGGGCAAACAAAGATGACAGGGGAAAAAGATGCCACCACCCCCTCGCGAACCCTCGTAGATATCTATCCTGATTGACACGAAAGATGACTTGACCTAGGGAGGGATTCGTTGAACGGTAAAGAAAATGGGTTAAACACAAGAGATAGAAGAGGATGAAATGGTCCGTCTCTTTTCGCATCTTCGGCCCTCAACCACTACCACCGAAAGAGCCGAATGAATCGGGCAAGATAGAACTCGACAAGGGACGTTGGGAGAGGACAGAAACAAAGGGCTTCGGAATCGGGAGTAGAGAAGGAGGCCGCGGGAGTGGGTCGTACAAGCACACGAAAGTCGTTTCAGGAACCAAAATGAAGGGAATCAGGCATAAAGATCATGTCGGAAGGCTACGAGGAGGCAGGTTTCTGCGGTGTCCCAGAAGGCTCTGAGCCATTGGAAGCGGATGCGTCCGTCTGAGAGTTAGCGGACTGGGGTCCAGGGGTCTGTTCGCGTTCATTCCTTTCCGTATCAGAGTCCTGGCGTTGCACTTGATTAGGGAGATCCTGATCCTCCTCGGTGTGGTCAAAGAGTTCCTCGTCGTTCTGCTTTTCTGGAATTAACGTGCTGCCATCTCCCAAAAGAATTACTCTGCCAGAACGCACGCTGAAGGGGCGGCTTCGGTCGTGGTCGACCTCGTACTCATCCGGATTTTCTTCAAACTGGTTACGAATGCCAGGTCCTCGGAATTCAGCTGCAGCCCCCATCGTTCAGTCAGTAGGGATTGGAGGCCGTGGGTTCCTCGAGAGACTTGCCGTATTCGGGAGGCGCACAAGGGCCGTCGCCGTTGGCAACCCGCTCCGCGATCTGGTTATACCACTCCTCCTTGGTTCTGCCATTGAGGAGACCTATGATTACCATTGTCATGTTATCACAGCCAACTCCACCGGTTTCACTGTTGGAAGCGAGGCAGTTGTCCATCATGTTTTCGCAGATCCGGTAGAGGTCCTGCTTGGCCGCAATACCACGGCGAACAAACTCAACTACAGCTTGGGAAGACTGACAATCCCAAATGCCTGCAGAAAATTAGAGATTGGTTCGGGGGAAAGAGCTGAGGCGAGACCCACCATCACAAGCGATTACTAGAAATTCATCGTCGTTGGTCAGGTCGTGGACTGTGACGTCTGGATACGCAGTAACGATCTGTTGCTCGGGGGAGAGCTCGGGGCTCTTCTTGAATTCGAAATCTCCGATAGCACGCGACAGGGCAAGGTTGCCGTTAACACGGCCGAAATCGACGAAGCCGCCCGCGGCGCTAATACGAGCCTTTTCGCCTATACCCATTTTATCAGACGATTGCAGTTCGGTGTCCACGGAGATTAATCACGGACCTTCATTTTGCGGCTTGTGATCAAATGAGAGGGGCTTTGCCCGGCCCTTGACACCCAAAACAGAACGCGAATCACCAGCGTTCGCCTGCCATAATTTGTTATTGACCGCATTCAAGACAAGTCGATCCGAAACCTACCACCCAGATTTTATGCTTTGAGATCACACTGACGGCGGCTGTGCAGCCGGAAACTTCCTCCTCGTATTTGGGATCTAAAGTGGTCAGAGCCCGAGACATGGACGAGACGATAAGGAGAAACCGAAGGCGGGTCTCCAGTGATAGTAATTCACGAACCTTCCAAAATAGCACGATCAGTAGCGAGGAAACCATCCTTCAAGGCCTGCTCAATATCGCCTTTTGAGAACGTCTCCTGCTTTGCGACGATCTTATGAACGTTATCCCCCGCAAACAATGCAACCTTATCTCCACCATGTCCATCGTATACTCCGAAGAAAGCAAGGCGTTTGTCAGGATCGGTCGGTTTGTTCTCATCAGAGCCAGATTGTTTCGCTTGGAGATCTAGGACAGCGGCATGGGCATCCTCCATGCTGATTCGCCAGCCCTGCATGGCCGAAACGCCGTATATACAGCACTCATCTTGACCTTCGGACGAAGTCTAGCCAAGGCGAAAGAACGTTAGCGATGATCGGAAGTAAATCCAAGGATTTCAAATAATAAACGCAAGAGATCAAGCGATAGTATTGGAGGGAGGAAAAGCTTTTCGTCGTCCTTGATGGGGACCCCGCAGAGATGAGCCACGCATCTGGAACTCCTCGGGCGAAGAAAAACGCATAGACGATGATTACTCGGGTTGGTCCGTGTCAACTTGAACATATCGAGAAACAGATGCCAGTAGCCGTGGATTCGAAGAGTATCGCCGTCAACAGAAAACGTGGGCGGAATGATGCAGGATTTGGGATCGCAATCGGATGTGTGGGGAGAAGGGGGAACAGAGGGGTTTTAAGGCAGCAAACTTGAAGCAGGGACTTTCACCCACCTTATCGACAACAGGCTCTGACAGTGTCTGGCCCATAATTTCTAGCAGATCACAATGAACTTTTGGGAAGGGAAAGAGGAGGCCAGATTCACAGGAACCCTGTGAGAGGTTGAGCGAGGAAGGGAAATAATGGGCGAGAAATAGAGAATAGAGGGGGAGGGGAGAGAGCAGAATCAGGTGGGAGACAGACGGAGGGCAAGAGGGCAGAATTGATAGGCGGCGTGCGGGAGAGTCCCAGAGCCAGCAGGCCAGGCCAGGCCTGCTCTTTGAAGGCGTTCACATTTCTGAAGAGTGATGTGCAAGTGGAGACTCTGCTAATGAACTCATAGTAGTGGCCTTGCTTGGGAAGAATCTCTGTTTCTTAATTATGGAAATCAAGAGTTTGTGCCATTGAATGTGGGCAAATATCATTGCCATGCTATGACTGGAGGAAACCCCCGGATGTCACGCTTAGGAACTAGTATGTACTTGTCTGGATAGTCTACTGAGCAACTCAACCCAAGTATGGGCACAAATTACTCTTAATTCAAAGCTTCCAAAACGAGTACAACGTATTGATCTCGTCAACAGTCTTGCCATATGAGAACCTGGTTGAGTGGAAATTTTCCAGTTCCAGTCGCGTGCTGCCGATGATGAAAGTCCGACGGAAACGCTTAGCGCTGCTGACTCCACATGACCTACCTTCACCAAGGTTGACATAAACACCACCACTCCTCCTATCTGCTACTTACTCCCGACCACTTAGGCAGGCCAGTTCAAGATGCCAGCTTGGTCAGTCAAATAGTGCCACAAGGCTAGGATACCCAATAAACACCTGGCTACCTACAAGGGAAGTTTCCGGTCATCATACCATGGCCTCGGTCCAGAAGCATTCCGGACCCAGTCATCACTGTCGCCCCCGTGTGCCTGGGCCCTGGGTAAGACCTAAATTCCCAGCTGAAACCTCAGGATTCTTCCATACATAATTGGTTGGTGCATGCATATAATCAATGACTTTGTACTCGGAAGGTCTGAATTGGCAAAATTGTCTTCGAAGAACTGTCCATTATACAACACAATTAGGACGCTGGAACCCCCTTAACAAAGCAAAATGGTATCTCAGCTATTGCAAGTAAGAAATGACAAACTCTCCTGCACTAATTAAACAAAGGCTATGTCGCTGCTCAAAAGACTTCCTGTGGGCTCTCGTAAGCCGCGCTGATAGCTCGAACCCTGCTCATACGTGCGCATCAGACTAACACGACGAGGCATCGCGTCGTACGGGATAGAGGACGCTGAAGGGCTCTTCCGGTGCCGGCGCCAGTTTTGTAGAGATGGGTTTGATCGTGACCAACGACGAGGGTTTGAAAAATCGTTAGGATCTTCAGGTATGTTGGCTTCTCCTGCATTATCGCGTTTTGTGTCATTCAGACTCAGCTCGCTGAAGAAACGGGGAAGTGGTGAGATTATCTTGGAGTAGTGTTGTGCTAAACTCGATTGACTTGGTCCGTTGTTCAGACCACTGAGAGGCTTCACATTGGGTGACTCCTCCGACAATGAACTTAAATAAGCAGAATGTCGATAATCGTCGGTGTAGACGGATCCTGACATCACCAGGGACCAGGGACGCTCTCGTTGTCGAGGGTCATCGTTGTTCACAGAGCTACCGAGGGTATCCGTACGACTAGCGTTGCTTCGAGCCCTGGAGCGAGCTCGAAGGCTAGACGATACTCGACGACCAATTCCACCGGCAATGAAAGGATTCGAGGAATGTCGGCTTTTTGCGCGACCCTGAACGAACGCTTCTAAAGACTCGGATTCGGAGATTGTCAAGCTATCACGGTCCACGGTACGCACACTCATTCTCTTTGCATGGTCCTGCTTGCTTCCCTTCCGGACAGGCGGACGAGGGAACAGTGGCGCCAAGTTTGCGAGGTTATCCTCCTCACTCTGTAAAGAAGCCTGTGTGTTCTGCCATGAAAGCTTCACAAAGCCATGCCCCGGTGGGCCAAAGCCACCCGCTCCATGTCCAGCACCGCTGAGCCTCACCGGGAGACCTGTGGAAACCGAAGAAATACCACTGGATCGTTTGGACCATCTCTTCGATTTAGAAGAGACTGCCGAGTTTCGTCTCATAGATCTTCTTGGTTGAATTGGCTTCAGTGACTCCCGTCTTGCAGAGCGATTGGGAGGACCTCTGCGCACCGGCGGGCTGCTCTGGAAGGAAAGCCTGGTGGGTTTGCAGACAGATTCTTCCGGCGGTTTGTTTTCATCTTGTTCAGGGTCTCGCAATGGGATGAAATCCCAGTCGACCGTGGAGCTCGAGAAGGTGTTCTCTTTTCCTGGTGCTATTTGGGCGCCCTCGCTATTGGGGACGCTGTTGACATTCCACCATGGCTCCAGCTCCAATTTCGGCGGCTTCGACTCAGGCGGTGGATTGCTGACCATGGCCGGCGGCTCGCCTTGAGTGGTCCTATCAAACGGCTGGCAGTGCGATAATCCAGGGCCCGTTGGCCCCGGGGGAAGTGCTTTCTCTTCGAGTCCTTTTTCGTCTTTACCCTCAGCCCCTTGTTGCCTGGGTCGTCGACAGTAGAGCAGGAGCAGACTAATGCCTATGCAGCCCAAAGGTATGAAAATAGCCATCACAATAATGCCAGCTTTGTTCCCATGAGAGCCGCCAGGACCTGCCGAAGCGTCCCCCTTTCCGTCTGAATCTTCTTCAGTGACAGTGTTTATGGTGAAGGTCTTGTTACCCTCTGTGTTTCCTTCACGGGCCGTCAATCGTAGGGTGTAAGTGTCTGGGTGAATGTCCGACGGTACCTCGCCATAGAGGGTTTTCTTTTCACGATTGTAATGGAGCCAGGACGGTTGTTGGTCAAGGTCGACATCCAGCTCAGCAGAGCCATTCGTAAGAGCAGAACTGTTGAAGGTGTATGAAAAGTATTGGCCGATAACGGCATCACATTCGTCGTCGAATCCGTCTTGGAAGAACTGTGAGTATTGTAGCGAGACGACAAGCGTAGCCACATCTTGATAGATATCTGTGATCGATATAGTCACATTGCTATTCTTTCCATTCGCTGGGGGGTTGCCCTTGAACGATAGCAATTGTTTGTCGATTTCCAACCAGTCGGGGGCGTCAACTGTCGTTTCTGCCAACGCGTCGCTTGTTGGTTTGTTTCCGTCCAGAGTCAAACTGTCTATGAATTCTGGGCTTCTTAGCTCCTTCCCATTGGTGACGAATAGCGTTTTGGCGCTTTGCTTGAATGATAAGACATGAGGGCTGACAGTCAATTCAAAGCTCATGGTCGCTGCGCTGAAACCAGATACATCGGAAGCAACTAAGTTAAGATTGAATGTTTGGGGCCCGATGCTAGGCGCGGTTCCGTGAAAGCGTAGAGTTGACTGCTCGAACCCAATCCACGAAGGTAATGGTGCATTCTCAGGGTACGACGTCCCGTAATATATTGTCGACGGGTGCGTGTTGGTGAAGGTCTCCGGATCAAAAGAGAGAGAGAACGAGTCGCCAGAATGAACAAGTATGTTGGAAGGAGAAGATGTCGGTCCCATTGCTTGTAGCTGCGGAGCGAGAGGTCTTCCAACTGTCGGGCCATTGTCGGCGGTCACAATAAGAGTCACTTGCATGTTAGCAGACCCAGCCGGGTCTGTCGCAATCAGGTCGAACTTTGGTGATCCAGCATCTTCTTTTTGAGGAGTCCCGGATAAAGTACGGGATGTGCTGTCCACCTTGAGCCATGATGGAGCGTTCGAGAGCGAGTATATTGTTCGCGCGTTGCTGCCACCGAAAGTGCCCTGCGAGAAGACGAATTTGAAAGGCTGTGAGACTCGTGCCACGGGAGGTAACTGTGCATTCACAGGATGATTTGAGAAGACAGCCGCATGAACTGCTGACAGGAAGCTCAAGAGAACTAATGCGAGATACGCCATAGCTCCAGATGGAGGTTGAGCAGTCCTCAATGAAACCAACTTGAACTCACTGATCGGCCGGTGCAAGAAGTCCCCAAGCTTATCTGGGGTTCACGACTCTGAGCAGCGATGAACAGATTCGTGAGACCTAATTGATTCGAGAAGCAGCGAAAGTGGGAAAATGCGGCCCTTTGGGGGCATTCTCCCAAAGCGACCGCGTCGCAGGGCCATCCTCTAAAGGAGAACTCAAGGCTTTCGCGTCCCTTCAAAAGAGCCATACCTGGATATGTCTGACGTCAAGTTGGTATGGGAATGGTAAGGGAACACGGGTCTCACGCGATTAACCTCACGTTGCGAAATGCAATCTGCAAGGGATGGCCTTCGAGGAGCCGAGGAACAATATCCTTCCTAAACCAACCCTGCGCAATGATTTCTCGCGCCCTGGAAGAATTGAGGGGCACATTTCTCGTCTGATAAGGGCTAAACCTCCACTTCCCCTAGGCAGGCCCTTCAAGGCTTAAGGGTCAGAAGGGAGGCTTTGAGGCGCCAGACAGGGGCATGCTCATGTGCCACTTTCAAGATCAAGTATCATCTTAACTCCGTGGCGCCCTGGTGCATAGTAATCGAGAAGCACCTCGCGTTCCTCGAATCCATTGCGGATGTACAAAGATCGCGCGGATTCTCTGCCTTGGTCCACCCAGAGATGAACGTACTGACAGCCTTCTTTCTGCAGTCGACTCCGGATGTACTTCATCAACTGCATCCCAACGCCCTGTCGGCGAAATGCTTCAGCAACGCAGACCTTGTGAAGGAGTGCAACCCCTTTCTGCCGGACATAGAGGGCATAGCCGACCAAGGGTCGCTGTTGTTGCGCTCCCTGTGCCGTCCGGGTCACGTAGAGCACTCTAGTGTTGGGCTTCTTGCGCCAGAGTTCCTCGCCAAATGGCCACGCCTCACTTGTGGGAAAGGTCTTCTTCTCAATGCGCGTGATCTGCGAGAGGATTTCAACGGCCTGGGTCTTGCCTAAGCAATGGATGTCCGATATCTTCAGGTCCTCCAACATCCTGCAGGATCTACATTCATTGAGTTGAACCTTGGGAACCTCGGAGATGAGAGCACACCATCACAGTCGTAGTCAAGTAGCTTGCAGACGTTGTTCAGGTCGTCTATGCTGCGAAGAAAAAAGTAGGGGAAGTTCCGCGTTCGTCGGTCGTAGAACAGAAGAGCCATTAGGTATTCGTAATACTGTAAATTTACCACCGCATCGAGACACCAGCTTCTTCGAGTTCATCCATCAACATCCACCCCTCCTTCTTCACGACAAAAACACGGGTCGATATCCAGGAAGCTAAGATCGGCTCCAAATCTTCGAAATTCGATACTCAATTCTTCAAAATGCCTCCGCAATCCGATAACAAACGTCAGGCCGCTCGCGAAGTTATTGACATTCTTCACGAGATCTCAACTCTCCTTGTACGTAGATCATATCTCCATTCTTCAGAAAGGCTTTCGAGATTATTGGCGAATCCTATGTTGTTCTTGCCGCCAGTTTGCTCATTCATGAATGCTCAGAATACGAACCTGGATCGGACAGAGCTCTCTCTTTGCGTGTCATTGATCGAGAACGGAGTCAATCCTGATGCTCTCGCGGTATGTTTACTTTAGAAGCTCGCAGTCCAATCCTGCCATCAGGACCAACACACTAACGTCTTTTCGGAATGGTAGATTGTCATCAAGGACTTGAGGAGGGAAGCTGAGATTACCTCGGGAGCTCCTCCGAATCAGTCGCCAGAGTGATTGGTCTTGTTTTTGCTAATGGTGTTTGTTTTACCTGTTTCTGCGACTCTAGAGATACCCGTACTCATGATTCAATGACACATTTGAATATGCTATGTTACTGCTCGTATAATGTCACAAATTCGGTGCTAAAAAGTCAACGAACTAGTTCGGGCTATGGGCCGCTGGTAAACCGTCTCTGGTATCATAAACATCACCTAAGGCATACATAACAAGGGAGATTGCGAAGGGCTAAGACGAGATTGAATGGGCTCATGGCTTATATGGAAGTGGAATAAACAGTCGAGCAATGATGAGCATGAGTCCTTACGACGACTTCGGAGCACTCTCTGCTTTATCACCGTCTTTCGATGCTGGCCCGGATGCCCCAGCTGCGGCTTCCGTCGTCGCTTTCTGTGCGGTGGTGGTCACATCCTTAGCCTTGGTATCTTTCTCGTCATCACTATCGCCCAAGCTAAATGGATCGTTCTCGCCAATCGGCGATGGCTCAACTGTCGACAGGGGCTGCCATTTACTGGGCTTTCCTCGTGCGGGAGAGCGCTTTGCGGGTTCGGAGGCGTCACGGATGTTGCCAATTTCTGTAGGTGGGCCCTCCTGGAATGATACCTTCCGTCGGTCTGGCGAAGGCGAAGAATTATTATTATACAACGCGGAGTTTGCAAGTGGTCGTGGCGGACGTGAGGGTGGTGCTGTGGCTAATTGTTAGTCGAGCCGTGTGATGTCAAAGGGGGGTGTGGGAGAGCTAGCAACCTTCTGAGTCCCTCAGCTCGAGAGCAGAAAAGTCATCGCTCAAGACTTGCGGGTCGGCATCATATCGCTCGCGATCCCCGCTGCGACGACCTAGGTCGCCACTTCTCCGCGACCGACCATAGCTGTCGTCGCTATAGCCATGCGGAGCTTGATTGCTGTTGTCTTCTTCCTCCTCGCCGTCGATTCTCTTCTTCAAGTTTGCGACCCATGAGCTGACCTTGGTCTGCGTATCCAGGAATCCTTTGCGAATATTCTCACGAATCACGGGAAGATCGTCTAAAGCCATGTTAGCCCAACAAAGCAGCGCTTAAGAGATATCGTAGTGATTACCATCGAAGAAGTTGTATTCTCTCTCTTCAGCTTCATCAGCGGGTCCCCTCTGCCGGCGATACATCTCGCTGTCCCCGCGAGGTGGCTGTGCACGACGGTTGTAGTGTTCGGCAAGTTGACGAGCATAAAGCTCATCGGCTTCCAGCTGTCTCTGTGCCGCAGATGGGCGGGGCGGCTTCGGGGGCGCGTAGTCGTCCTGTGAGGCTGCATTGGGGTCCGTCATGCCTGAAAGCCCATTAGTCCATGTCAACAAATTCTTGATCAATCATGCGAACCGAGAAGCGCATGGAAAGCTCGCTCCACATCATAGTTGCTCGCCATCAAGACGGCCTTGACAACAGATGTCTCCACCGAAGGGAACGCTTCTTTCAGGGTGGCCTCCGCTTGTTGTTGGGGAGACACAGGACGTGGTGGCTTTGGCGGGGCTGCCTCCGTGGTGCTCTGGTGTGCCGAAGCTGGGGCGGAAGTGACGCCGGTCTCTTGGGGCTCATCGTCGAAATCTAATGGGCGCGCAGTGGTCGGCGACTCAGGGCTTGATCCGTTGTTTAGTCCAGCCGTTGGCTTGGGAGTCTGGTCACGGTGAGCAGCGCGATCAGAGATAATATGGGGGGGAAGGGGTGGAAGCATACGCTCTTCTCTGCTTCTGACATGGTGGTGGCTCTCGAAATTCAGGTGCGATCAAGCTTAGAATAGTTGACAAAAGCCTAGCTCACTGTCATATATATATGCAAAGCCAGGAATCTTGCGGCAAAAATGAGCCAGCAGGCAGAAAGCAATCAGAATGTCTGGGACTGAATGCGATTGGAGGCTGATAGACCTCCCATGTATCAGCCACACTCTGGCCCCTCGGGACGCAGTGACGTTTGGCGCACGTGACTCTGCCATAATAGGCATAGCTTCAAGTGCGGGCATAACAGCGCTAGGCCTACAATAAATAACCATTGGGGGCTTCACCATTCCTCGAGGTTACTAATGCCGAGGGCAGAGACTGTCTGTATTGGCTCAAGATGATATATTTGGGAGCTCCCATAGACTGAACCCTTCCTGCTGTTGGTACATTCGACCCAAGAGCAAAGTCAAAACATGGCCTCGGAGCTAGATGTCGGGACGAGTTTTATACCGTCTTTATACAAACCGCCTTCTTTACTTCCCATCTCAAGGCACAAAGAGAGCTTGCTATACCTCGTGGAGAACTATTCGGTGACCATTGTTGTGGGACAGACTGGAAGCGGAAAAACAACACAACTACCTCAATACCTTGATCAGGCAGGATGGTTTGCAGAAGGGAAAATAATTGCGGTGACGCAGGTAAGTCCACTACACGAGATGTCCATATCGTTTCTTTCTTTTAGATATTGATTCGTCGCCTAGCCTCGTCGAGTGGCAGCTACAACGGTAGCAGCCCGTGTAGCAGAAGAGATGCGCTGCAAATTGGGCGAAGACGTAGGCTACTCGATTCGGTTCGAAGACCAGACGTCTGCTTCCACGAGAATCAAGTTCCTAACCGATGGAATGCTGCTTAGAGAGGCCCTTGTAGACCCTCTCCTATCACGTTATTCTGTGATCATGGTCGATGAAGCTCATGAGAGATCATTGAGCACTGATGTGCTCTTGGGCATTCTCAAAAAGATACTAAAGAGACGCCCTGAGCTGCGGATCGTGGTTAGCAGTGCAACCCTGCAAGCGGAAGACTTCCTGCGGTTCTTTGCCGGCGACGAATTCCAGCAGGACCCGGACAGTGAAATTGGTGGGAAAGTCGGAAGAATCATTAGTCTCGAAGGTCGAATGTACCCTGTCGATACTCTGTTTCTTGAATCTCCAGCAGAAGACTATGTGGAGCGGAGTGTGAAAACGGTGTTCGACATACACCTACAAGAGGGCGAAGGTGACATCCTAGTCTTTCTGACCGGTCGAGACGAAATTGAGACCGCAATTCAGTTGATTACCGAGCGTGCTGCAACCCTCCATCCAAAGGCCCAGTCTCTACTGCCACTCCCGCTCTACTCTGGTCTCACGACCGACCAGCAGATGTACGTCTTTGAACCGGCGCCGGAAAACACACGCAAAGTGGTCGTCTCCACGAATATTGCCGAAGCTTCCGTCACGATTAACGGGATTGTCTACGTTATAGACTGTGGATTCGCGAAACTCAGGGCGTATAACCCCAACACTGGTATTGAAACACTAACAGCGGTACCTATCTCAAAGGCCGCGGCTGTGCAGCGCGCTGGTCGAGCTGGAAGAACAAAGCCCGGGAAATGCTTCAGACTCTATACACAAAACGCATTCGAGAAATTACCAGATGACACCATACCGGAGATCCAACGATCCAATCTCGCCCCTGTGATAATGCAACTGAAGGCTTTGGGGATAGACAACATTGTCCGGTTCGACTTCTTGACTTCGCCCCCTGCAGACCTTGTAATTCGAGCGTTTGAGCTCTTATACTCATTGGGGGCCGTTGACGATTACGCCAAGCTTACGAAACCCTTGGGTATGCGCATGGCGGAACTTGCTGTTGACCCCATGATGGCAAAGGTCCTTCTTTCAGCACAGTCCTTTGGCTGCTTGAGCGAAGTATTGACTATCGCTGCTATGGTTAGTCTTCGAGGCGCAGTATGGGTTCAGCATGATGGGCATAAAAGATCATCTGAGGATACTCGCCGGAAGTTTGCCGTCGAAGAAGGCGATCATCTAACTTATCTCAACGTCTACCAAGCATTCGTCACGAAGGGGAAGAAAGACTCCAAATGGTGTCGAGACAACCTCCTAAACTTTCGATCTCTGCAGCGAGCTGTTAGCATTAGGTCCCAGCTCAAACGATATCTTGAACGCTTCGGGATCCGGGTTGACGAAAGTCTTCCGTCTCAATATAAGCAAACAGATCTCGCACGGCCTGCCGAACAGATACAGCGATGCCTCACGACGGGTTATTTCGCCCATGCCGCGAGAATGCAGCCAGATGGCACGTTCAAAACAGTCAGTGGAGGCATGACCCTTAACGCTCACCCGAGCTCCCTTATGTTTGTGAGTAATGTTCTCCTCTTTTCGGTATCATATGAGCCTCTCTGCTAACATGCTGCTAGAACCGCAAAGCGGACTGGGTCATCTTCCATGAAATTATGCAGACAGGCGAGAAGACCTTCATCAGAGATATAACCAAGATCGAAAAGGCGTTTCTTCTCCAGTATGCCCCGAAGTACTACCAGGCTCAGTGATACGGTGCATTTGCAAACAGTATGAACTGGAATGAAAGGATTCCACTTCTACAGCACCCTGCAATTTGTGCGAGTGTTTGTTTCATGAACATCATTACATTACATTTACATTCTCTCAGCGAAGGGAATGATCGCGCGGGTGCAGCCTGCGCTTGTGAACTCCTTTATCATCAAAATCGGCCTTACTGGCCCGGCATGATGTGATTACCAACACCGCCCACACCAGGAATGGCAACATGGTCACCAGGATTAGCTGCCGCCTCGTACAAAAAGCTGACGGGCTCCCTATTCAACGCCATGAATTGTCCTTTGAGCCCAATGTACCCGACCTTCGTCACCTCTGCCTCACCATCGCTCCAGTTGTCCTCGAAGAACAAAGTGATCGATGTCGTGGCGTTCCAGTGTGCGCGGTTCAGGGGCAGCTCAAATACATCGGTTCCCGGGATTGGTTGTGGAACTTCGATTGCCTGGGTTGGCTTGAGCTCGGATGCGGTTGAGAAGTCTAGGTCGTCGCGGTTCTTGAATAGCTTAACGGTCTTGGGTGCGGATGGTGTAGGAGCAGTGTAAAATAAAATGGAGTGAACGTTGACTTGGCCCGTGAATCTGTAGTACCCATAAGGAGCTATTAGTGGAACTGCAATTTCCTCTTATGCCTTCGGGGAGCAGCGGCATTGTGCATTGGATGCGATATCAGTTTCGCGATATCGAATTTGAATGAGGGGCACCGCGGGGTAAATTAAGGCACAATGATAAACAAACACCCCAGTCGCAATAGAACATGGAACGTGGAACTTACGGGATATACATCAAAAGCTGTTCGTCCGCATCTGATTCAAGTTCCGGCTCGTCATTCTGTCTCTCAGCCCATGTTTTCTTGACAATAGCAGCTCCGGACTGGGGCGTTGCCTCTGCACCACATTCTCGTCAGAGCGAATGTAAACACTAAACAGCGAAACGTGGGTTTTGATCGCATACCATTCAATGTGATGATCGAGTCGAATGCGATCTGAGAATACAGGACTTTCTGCAAGGCCGGCGTAGTGTCATTCGAGTGATCGTGTCCGTCGCCGCCTTCGCCGTGACAGTGGCCATGGCCGTGATTGTGAGAATGGTGGTGGGACATGTTCTCTGTGTAGAACTCTGCTTTATTCGATGATTTTTCAGCGTCACGAGGAACTTGAGTGTTGAATCAACTGGTAGGGACCTCCGGGGCGGAAGTTCGATGGGGTTTCGAAGCTTTTCCTCCGTGAGGGGATGTCATCATCAGTCGCATCCTGAGGTTTTAGAGTAACAATGCTTGTATGAATCTACGTTAACAGGCCCTTTTTGTGATTATACGCTGCGTGATATTGCATGATTGCGTCTTTCTCGCTGTATAACCTGACTCGAATCATCATCGCCTCGAGTTTATAACACTATAGGCTCAAGATATATATTCATATAGGTCGGGGTGCTGAGCACCGTTCGTCGAGTTTCGTCACATACAGCTTGTATAATGAGGATACCATGAAAGGTTGAGATCTAAAACTAAATATACTGGCAAATTGATCCCACTCAACTCCAAAATGATGCTTGATCGCAAGATACCATCGACTGGACGCTCCGCTCAACCCGGCAACTTAAGCAGGTATCGCGGTTTGCTCTCTTGCCCTGGCTTTCGCCCTCGCTTTCTGTTTCTCCAGCTCCTCCTCCGGAGCTCCCGTTTCTGGTTGCGCCGCCGGTACATCGGGCAGATTAATTGGGCCCTGCACTTCGCGACGTAGTGCCTCGAGCTCATCCTCGACTTCGTCCTCATCCTGGTTGGACAGGTGCCCAGCGAGCATGCTACTGATTTCCTACACGCACAGAGTCAGCCACATCCAAGACATACAAGATATTTGCATGTCGTTTCTTACCTCCTGGTAAGCCCTGGCCTCTTCCGTCTCACCCATCAGCTTCTTTACCCTTTCTATACCTCCCATTTCCTTATGAATCGTCTGAAGCACCTGCGTTCCCTGCTGCAAACCGAACATGACATCTTTCTGTACAAGCGCAAATTCAACTTGGCTGGTAAGTTGTTCTAGCTGCGCTAATTGTGCATCGGTTTTTGCTAGGAGCGACTCTTGGTACTTCTTGCGACGTAGGGCAAGGAGAGCACGCTTTCGATCATCGCGGCCGAGACATTCCTTCGCGATCGCGGTCTCGCGGTCGGTGAGAACTGTAATTCGTTTTTGATACTGATGTAGTTTGTCGCGCTGATTTTTCATATCAAGAATGGCTCTGTTGACGGCGGTTGAGGTTAGTAGTTGGAGCCGACGATGGCCGATGCGAGTGAGGACTGATTTGGAAGGTGATGTTGCTTTGGCTTGGGGGCTTCATTCTCGAGTATGCAGCATGATATAGGTAGCTCACCGATCTTGAGAAGATACCTTATGGGAGCTGTTCGTGTTCCCCATTGTCACCGCATGTTGTCGCCTTTGAACTTGTCTCCAACGCGAGCTTGCGATGAGCACGAGGCACAGGCCGATAAGATAGCGGGCAGCAACCTACATTGGGGTCGGTATCGCTTGGTATATCTTACACCAAGTGTGTATCCTTCCGCCAAGAAGTCCCATAACAGCCGCTATGGCCCGGCGAAATACGAATACAGAAAATATCTCGGCCAATCTATCCTCCGATCTCTAAAATTATAGAAATTCACAAATGTCAACGATCATTGACCCAGAGCCTGTAACCATAAACCGCTCTTCTTGCTAGAGATGCGTCGCGGAGGGAGACCGAGTCTGAGGCAGGGCCTCGATAAAGAGGTAGGACACTCAAACAAGCCGTATGGCGACCAGTTGTCTAATACATTCTCAACATACAGGTCTACCAAGTCGTCCGCAAGATTATAGATGACCAGACAGAGAATGATCAGTTTCGCCTATCGGTGACGACGATATACGATTCGATTAAGCGGTCAAACTCGAGTTTGAACCGGAAACCTAAAAGAATCCTCGAAGATAGCATCGAACGGGTGGTGGAAGTCCTCAAAGCCGACGTATTAGGGGAAGACGAGAACGACTCGATAGATGGTGATTTCGCTGGCTTGGAGGAACAACCGGTTCCAGTATGAGGCTCTATTAGAGGCGCGCTTTCAGTACCTCCAATACTGACTACTCCAGGAATCAAATAGTATGAATAAAAGCCTTGTTGGCGCATGGAACACCGCAAAGACACCAAAACCAGAGCCGACGACGACCGAAAATGGCACCCCTGCCCCAACGACGACAAAGAAGCGGCACCGTGAGGGCGAATCGCACTCGTCCAAGCGTCGCAAGGCAGAAAGCGCCGTTGACCGATCTCCCCCGACCCACGTTAGTTTTGCGGATTTGGGTGGACTGGATGATGTTGTCCAGCAGCTTGGAGATCTTGTCATTCTTCCCATGACCCGTCCGCAAGTATATCTAGCATCGAACGTACAGCCGCCGCGTGGTGTGCTGCTCCATGGCCCTCCGGGGTGCGGAAAGACCATGATAGCCAACGCCTTCGCTGCAGAGCTCGGGGTGCCGTTCATATCGATTTCCGCGCCGTCTATCGTTTCAGGAATGTCAGGAGAGTCCGAGAAAGCCCTTCGAGAACACTTTGAAGAGGCTAGGAGGTTAGCGCCGTGCCTCATTTTCATTGATGAGATCGACGCCATTACGCCGAAACGAGAAAGTGCGCAAAGAGAAATGGAGAAAAGAATTGTTGCCCAGCTCCTCACATGTATGGACGACTTGGCGCTTGAAAAGACAGACGGGAAACCCGTCATCGTGTTGGCGGCTACCAATCGACCTGACAGTCTGGATGCGGCTTTGCGGCGAGGAGGCAGATTCGACAAGGAGATCAACATGACTGTCCCTTCTGAACCTGTCCGAGAGCAGATTCTTCGCGCACTTACACGCAAAATGCGTCTCGTGGACGACCTCGACTTCAAGACCCTAGCAAAGAGGACACCCGGCTTTGTAGGCGCTGATCTGAACGATCTAGTTGCTACTGCCGGTTCCACAGCAATTAAAAGATACCTTGATATACTGAAATCCAATAGCGGCGAAGAAATGGAGATCGAGGGGACAGACGACCTCAGCCCCAAGGTCAAGGAACTCCGTCGGCTCATCACCCACGCAAAAGAAAACCCCATCGGCAGCGAAGCAGAAGTTGTCCTCGTATCAAATGCTGATTTCTTCGTTGCTCTTCCCAAAATCCAGCCGTCGTCCAAGCGCGAGGGCTTCGCAACTATTCCCGACACAACCTGGGCAGACATTGGCGCCCTTAGCGGAATCCGCGACGAGCTCGCCACCGCAATCGTGGACCCGATCACGAATCCCGAACTCTACGCCAGCGTCGGCATCACAGCCCCGACGGGAGTCTTACTCTGGGGTCCTCCAGGATGCGGTAAGACGCTCCTCGCAAAGGCCGTGGCCAACGAGTCCCGAGCGAACTTCATCAGTGTCAAGGGCCCTGAACTCCTCAACAAATATGTTGGTGAATCCGAGCGCGCCGTCCGGCAGGTCTTCGTTCGCGCTCGCTCCTCTGTTCCCTGCGTTATCTTCTTTGATGAACTCGATGCGCTTGTTCCCCGCCGAGATGATACGCTCTCCGAAGCCTCTGCCCGCGTCGTCAACACCCTTCTAACTGAGCTTGACGGTCTAGGCAGTAGCCGTCAGGGCATCTACGTAATTGCGGCCACGAACAGGCCGGATATTATCGACCCTGCGATGCTCCGACCCGGCCGTTTAGAGACCCTTCTCTTCGTAAATCTACCATCGCCGCTAGAGCGCGCCGAGATCCTGCACACGCTCGTCCGCAAGCTGCCTATTGAATTCAGCGAAGACCTTAGGGGTCTGGCTGAGGAATGTGAAGGATTTAGTGGTGCTGATCTCACCAGTCTGCTGAGGCGTGCTGGGTACAATGCTATTAAGCGGAGAGATACGATAAGATTTGAGGACTTTGTTGCTGCCAAGTCGTTTATTCGGCCCAGTGTGACGGATTTGAAGAAGTATGAGAAGTTGAGGAGGGATTGGAGTGGAGGAGTTGTTTGATGGCCTCCTTATTGTGATGTTAGAAGTTGACTCGGCCTACGACATAGACTTGGGCGTGCTTCATGATGTATATAATTTGAATGCGTTGGACCAGTATCGTATACCCTTGTCATCGTTTCGGGATATCCTGGGGCGGGTTGAAAATTTGAGACAGTTACTTTTAGGTATGCTGGGGATATCTGCTGTGGATATCAAACAAATAAAGTGGTTTTATTTACACCTAAACGCCTTTCTGCAGACAAGGCACGCAGGGAATCAACATAAATATGCAACAAGTCAACATTACATCCACAAGCGACACGTTCCGTCTGCACCCGCGCTAACACACCATGCCTCCCGAGGGTGCCAATCAATATCGAGAACACCCAGCTCGCCTGTGATCTTGTGGCCCTTAAGAACCTTCAGCGGAACAATGGTGGCGTTGCTAAGCATGTCACCGGTAACATTACCGTGGAAGATCTGGAGCGAGCCGTCGTCACTAGCGTCCGCAAAGAGAGGATAGCGGCCGCCAGGGTGAAACTTGACGGCCCGGATAGCCTTACGGTGGTAGCGGAGGGTCTTGTAGGGTCGTTGAGAGAGCTCGAGATCGTGCCAGAGAAGGCGGCGGTCGTAGGAACCGACAATGAGGTTGTCACCGCCTGCGGCGGTGGATGATGTGGGGTGGATGTCAAAGGAGGAAATCCAGCGGGCACCGGGCTGGACGATTTTGACAAGGAGTTGGCGCGAAAGATCGTAGGCGCGAATTGTGCGCTGGTTGGCAACGAAGAGGATGGGTTTCGATGGGTGGAAGTGGGCCGTCTGCGGGGGGCCGCCGCCCTTAATGCGTCGTCGGAAGGGGTACTGCGTGAGGTGCTTGGACAGGGTGTGAATGGAGATAGCCACTGAGGCAGGCGTCGAGGCGCCGGAGCACACGGTGACAAAGTAGTCTCCGCGACGGTGCCATGAAATCGTTTTGGCGATGTAGCGAAGGGGGATGACAGCACATACGCCAGCGTCCGAAAGTTGTGCGGAGGGTCGTATCCATTGCGGAGGAGTGCTGCTCTTCTTCTCCTCATCCGCAGGCTTGGGTGTGGGTTTCGAAGCGGCGTATCCCCAGCCAGCGTCGAGAATTTCCAGACTGGCCTTTTCGATTTCTGGGTCAGCAATCGGAGGGATTGCGAGGAAGATGTCGTCGCCTGCAGCCGCGGCGAGGATAACAGTGTCCTTGCCCGGTCGCCAGCGGACAACATTCACCGGCTCGTCTTCACCCAGCTTGACGCTCCACAGTTGACGACCGGTAATCAATTCCCAGACCCGAACAGTCCCATCATCTCCACCAGTGGCAAGCCAGATACCCGTAGGGTCGACAGCAAGACTGCGGACACGGCCTTTGTGTCCTCTGAAGACAGCAGCGCAGGCAGTTGGGAACGGTTTCAGCTCCTCGGGGCTAGGGAGCTTTGGGAGTAAGCTCTCGGGGTCGATGTTCAATTTGCTCCTCCGAACTCGAGGTGCCAAATAGAGGTCCAGACATCTCTCAAACTTTTCTTTAACGAAATTCTCGAAACCTGGTACCTTGCGAAGAGAGCCAAAGTCGTTAGGAAGGAAGTCCCGCTCTCTGTCTTCAGGGTCTGCCCCTTCCCACGCCTTGCGCTCTTTCTTGTCGGGCAGGTATTCCTGCGGGGGGTGGTAACTCTCCTCATACCCCGGGGGTGGAAGTTTCGGAGCCGGGACGTGCATCGGATGGTCAGGTCGCTCGGCCTCATCAGCCCACAGATCATAATTGACAATGTCCTTGTCTTCTTCGTCTTCCTCCGTTGGCGGCTTGAACGGCAAGATGCGGCCATCTCTGATAGCCTTCACGATTTTCATCACGCGCTTGGCTTCGTGCTTGGAGGGTACAAATCGACGCTTCGGTTCGGGTGCAGCACTGATGGGCATGATTTCTTTCTCAGTCGTAAACCACTCGGTCAGGGGCTCGTATGGGTTGTATCCTTCCTCGGGAATCTCGTTCATCTGCACCTTCTTCAACAATTCGAGTTCATCTTGGCTCAACTCTAACGGCTTCCCGGTCGATGGGTCAGTAAGACCAGTCCAACCCTTGGGAATCTCTATGCTGTCCAGTAGCGCGTCAAGAGCCTCTCCCTTTGCAGGGCGAAGAATCTTCTTGCCGTTAATGTCATAACCAATATGGGGGTATTGGTCGTAGAAAGTCAACGGGATGTTGCCGATGGTGTTTGCGTCCTCGTCCACATCAGAGTAGTCCGAATTATCGTCGGGATTGATTTCATCATAAATATAACGGTCATTGCCATTCGCATCCTTTTCAATGCGATAATTTGATCGTTCTTCCTCGCTCGAGCTTCCATTGTCTTCGGTAAGCCCGTCCAGGTTTACCTTGGCTAACCTCTTTTCTGGCACGCCTTCGTCTTCTCCATCTGACGGGATTTCATCACTGTCGAGCTCTTCCTCCTCATATTCTTCCTCAGAATTGCTGAAGTCGTCAATCAATTCGATTTCTGATTCACTGGCGTCCTCATCGCTCGAAAGGTCGTGCGCGTTGTCTGAGAGGGCGCCGTCCAGATCTTTGGAAGTCAATTCATCGCCGGAAAAGACACCTGCTTCCTCCTCCACATCACGCGTAACCGCCTTGCGCTTTTTGGAAGCTTTCATGGCAGGCATTATGGGCGGATCGGTGCTCTAACCTAGTGCTTTCAATCCAATCTGCGGACCTTTTTTTCTCTCGAAAAAAAATAATAATGTCGGGCATGAACCGACCGCCCACGTGCTATGCCCTATCCACCGCCTCCTTGTTCTGGAATTTTATGGGGGCCATTTGCAAGTCAAGGTGCTGACATATCACCGCAACGCCCCCTCTGGCCCTTCCCCCCCTTTTGATAAGAAAATACTTTGCCGTATGTAGTGCTGCATGGTTGCCAGTGCATTTCGAGCTCAGGATGCAGTACGACGCCTACCAGTGGGGTCAAACATACCCCGCCTCAACTGGCGATTCGATCGTCCAAGATATCTCTACCGCCGCCTCTCAACCAGTAAAGCGACATGCGGCTTGTGACGAGTGCCGTGAGTGATGCATTCTCAACAGCACATTTAATCTAGAAACGCTGCTAATACGGTACCCACAAAAGGGAAGCGAAAGCTCAAGTGCTCGGGTGAACTTTCAGGATGCAGTCGTTGCATCAGACAATCTCTAAGCTGCCACTACTCGGTACAGAAACAGATGGGACGGCCACCCAAGAAACGACTGCGAGAAGAAGACGAAGACCTGTCTTTCTTGAATCTCGCCAACAGTGATCTTTGGTCCAACCCCGACGCAACTCATATCCCCCCATCGGATTTGCGAGCAGCAATATCGGAAGTCTCAGAGAAACCTCAATTGTTCTCTTCAACACATCCAGCGCCCTACAGTTTTCCTTATCGACTATCGACTGACGAAGACCACCGGCATACCTGGCAGCTGGCGCCCAGTGAGAGTTCAGTTCCTGCAACGACGTCTCCCTGGCCAGATTTTTCCAGCGTCTCCGCAGCAGCCCCCAAGCCGTTCACAATGCCGCCAGGACTCACCCCTCCTATAATGCCGTCACACCCAGATTTATCGCCTGACCAAGATTGTACCTGCCTTTCATACCTCTACCTCTGCCTCAGCCATCTTTCTTCCCTCAAGCCCTTCCCTATCTCCCAGCACACGATCTGTTCCCTTTATATATCCGCTAGAACTGCTCAATCCGTCATTCGCTGCCAGTCATGTCCGACCAAATTTGACACAGGTCTACAGAACGTCATGTTCACGGGCACTCTTCTCAACGTCATTGCTGACTCATGGCTACGCGTTTCCAAAGCCGACCCATGTGAGCTAGGGAATCAAGTCGCTCCCCCAGCATACGCGGCGGCGATGAACAGATCCCCCGATCAGAGAGCTGCTTGGACAGACTATCTTCGGCAACTGGTACGATTCAGCGTTATACGTGGGCCAATGGACTTGGCCGCTCAAACTACGTGTGCCCAGCAAGCGCCAAGCGTGCTTGATCTGGTCGAAGAGATGGAGGCCCGCCAGCGCCGATGGCATGAAACTCCTGATTCTCATCCATTGCCAGAATCGCAGCGTCTTCATCCCGTGTCTGACCAGGACTGCCTCAACCGTGACGAACAAGATTTACTGTGTGTTCGAGTGGCAAAGAGTGCGCGAAATGTCATTGCCAAATTCGAGTTCCAGTCGGATGAGCACCCGGAGAGTGTACCCTCTCTGAGCCCCGACAGTAGCGTCTCATCATGATATGACGATGTATATGATTGTTTCTTTGGGCGTTGGTGGTCTTTTTACGGACTTTTTATGAATAAACCAAGCGTTTCATGTGAATAAGCGATTGTGTCTAGATAATACTTGACCAAATTCTATATACTTACTGCCTTCAGAGCATGAAGGACTTGCTGCCGTTACCACTTATTCAGTTAAGGAAACTTAAAGTACAATTTTAGACATTCAAGACTCCGGAAGTTGTACGAAACTGTCAACGCAATATTTCGTTTCCATCCTCTATTCTTCTATTTTCAAATTGCTTGAATAACTGCCTCAAAAGCCCGCCCATTCGCCAAGTATTTCTCCCAAATTAGATACAATTACGATCGCCACAAAGAAGCGAAGCATGGTATTATTCTCATATAAAGCGCCAGGGGATTAGATGGATGAAAACACGACTGGGACGCCAATCACTCCTCATCGTCCTCATCCTCGTCCGATATCACATAGCGTTGTTTCTTCCTAGCCGGAGGACTCCCTGGAGCTGCAGCCGGAGAGACACGCTTTTCTTTGGGTCTGGGAGGCGGGATGTCGTCTCCTTCGGCGTCCATGTCGTCGTCTTCCAGGACGTCTTCCTCCTCGTCATCCAGAACCTCAGGCTCTTCGTCACTGTTAACTAGGAAACCGTCGTCTTCATCGTATTCATCTTCCTTTGTCCGCCCACGACGGTCATAATCTTCCTCGTCATCGGTGTAGATTTCGCCCCTGCGGTTGGGGCGGCGCGGCTTCTTCGCACGAGGCCTTGTGGCGAGTAGGCCATCATCATCTTCCAATCCGCCAACAGTGAGTCCAGCACCGCCGGTGCGGTGGGACATGCCGAACTTGCGGCCACGATCCAATTCCCTGTCTGCGAGTTGTTCGCGGCGACGTGCGGCCTTGAGTTTCTCGCGCTCTGCGAGCTCTGCCTGTCGCTTGGCAAGCTCGGGGTCCTCCTTGACTTCGATAACAGGCGCTGACCCATCCACCGTCTTTTTGGTCCCGCGGGTAGCTGCAGCTAGAGATTCCTGAAGTCGTTGGACTGCATCGTCTGTCTCCACGGTCGTGGGGTATACAGTGAGTCCATGAGTCAAGTGAGAAGTCAATCTGAACACGCCTGAGGTCTCGGATGCTGCTCCAAGATAAACGTGGGAGTCCAATTTAGTGTCGTAGTCGCCCGATTTGTCGAGAGGAGCAAGAGGCTTTGTTGAGATTCTGTACTGTTCTTTGGGCGCGGAGGCCAACTGAAGTGTCATAGATCCATCCTCCCAGCGGATTATGCGTGCATTAGACTGAAGAAGGCTCTCTTTATTCGGGTCATAGCGCCAACAGAGAGATGTGGCAGCAGTGGAGTATGGGGGCGCAACGTAGGTTTCGGGATTAAACTCCTCTGTCTCTATCGAAAGGAAATTGGGGACTGGCATTGTGTATACCTGCAAGAAAGCATTTAGCACTGACGGCCCATAAATGACCACAGAACACGGGCACGGAGACAAACCTCGCCGTTTGATGTCTTAGGTTCCGGGGCCCGAGCCAAGCTCAGGTCCATTATATTCACTGTTTCTTGAAAATCTCCTTCTCTTCCATCCTCATAATCCATGCGATCACCGACCCGGTCGTACCGATCCTCATCGTCAGCTGAATCATGTTCTCGGTCGTCAAGTGATCGTTTGGGTTGGCTATAAATGTATCAGCGCACCCTTCCCCGAAATACCGTAGAGTGAGAGGAGAGCTAACTCTGCGTCTTGATCAAATCCAGCCTCCGATCCGTCTGATCCAAATAAATCTGCATCGTCATCGTTGAGACCATTCATATTATCATTTCCAGCATCCGAGGCAGCCACGGGGCTTCCGGGCGCGCTTTCAGCACCGCTCAGAGCTTGACCGGCGCCGCTCCGAGCAGGACGCCGAACGACGTCTTCTTCGTCGGACGAGGACATGTCGGAGACCAGCTCAGTTCGGTAATGGGTATAGTGAGAATTGAATAGTGGGTTCAGTGAAGTGAATTGTAGTTTAATTGTCCCGAGTCGCTCAATTTGCCACTGTTTCGCAGAACCTCGAATACCGGTAACTAACCAGTGAGACCAAAGGACAAAGGTGAATCTGAACGCACGAACCACATGCGCGCTGTGCAGCCTGAGGCGTCGATGGCAGGAACATAGGATGTTCCGTTCCGGACCCAGAGGAGCTTAGCGGCGGCAGCTCCCCAGGGCCAGACCCAACGATGATTGGGAGTTTGGAACAAGAGCCAGGACAGCCAGAGACCCCAGCCAAGACCCGCTGCTATCTCCGTCCTCAGTCAACTTCCTCCTTGTTCTCTTTTAGACAGGTCTCTCAAAGCTGCCAAATTATCCAGACCGGCCTCAGCAACCATGGCAACTTTCTTTCAGAGCGTGTAAGTGCTTACTCGCCCTGAACCAATGCAACTACCTCGCCGCCTCACATTCTCTCCCCTTTAATGCGTACCCAAAATGCCTGCAAAGCATATTCCATTGCTGCTTCCCCTCCCCCTATAAAGCATAATGAATAGAGCCCCTAACTCCAGCCTCAATTGTCGCGCTATTTGCTTAATAGTGCTGCTTTCGGGCTGTTCTTTGTCTTTGCTTACTTCTCCTTTGCACTTCCCCTTTTCGCTTTGCTTTTGTTTCTGTCCCCCTCACCCCCGGGGCGCACCAGTTGACTTTGAAACTCCGAATACTAATCCCATCGATCTTCCACAGCCGCCAAGGTTTTGGCAGAGGCGGCAACAACAAGAACAACAACAACGCCAACAAGATGAATAACGGAAGCCCTGGCCAGTCTCCCGCTCCTCAAGGCCCTCCAGGCCATGTGCCGAATTCCCCGTCTCTCGCGTCGAACCACTCTGCCGTGGAGACCACCGCCGTCTACGACCCGGACGCTCCCAAGTACTTCTTCCAGGAGAAATACGCCCCTCTCAATGTCAAGGGTAACTTCTTGACGCTGTGTGCCTGCCCAAAGAACGTGGAACTAGGGGAATGGCTGGCCCACCAGAGTAAGTGTTTCAGGATCCTTACCTCGAGGGCTCGTACTGACGTCTCGTCTTCTCGCACGCAGTCGTTGAACAATACCGCCTACTTCACGGCATGCTTCAAGTCATTCAAGAAGTGAACACTCACACCGGCCTTTCTATCTGCAACGAAACCACCTGCCCAACCATGTCTGCTGGCCGGTAAGTTCCATCAGACAATATAGCACTCTACCTGCGGCTTGCTAACCATCATCTAGTCTGACCTACACTTGGCTCGTGGACTCCCAGGCTGCTAAGATCTCTGCTCCCAAGTTCATTAATCGCGTTGAGAAGTGGATTGTCAGCAAGATCCACGATCCAGTGATGTTTCCCACGGAGAAAGTGACTGGTGTCCCCGAAACGTTTGCATTCAATGAGGCTACGGGTGCTCCCTCAAATGCCGCCGCCATCGCCAGTGGTGAAGATTGGATTGGAAAGTCGAGCGGTTTCCCAAGAACTTTCTACAAAGACTGCCAGGGCATTATGAAGCAGATGTTCCGATGCTACGCGCACCTGTACCATGCACACTGGCTGAACCCTTTCTGGCACATCAACAAGCATGACATCCTCAATATGTGCTTTGTTCATTTTGTTACCGTCGCGAAGTATTACAAGCTTGTGTCTGACAAGGAGATGGAGCCGATGCAGCCTCTGATTGACCTCTTCATCAAGCAGCAGCGCATTCCTCCTGAGGCACTCTCTGGTGGTCACTGGGGCCAGCAGAGCTCTAGCTAAGCGGGGGACAATCTCTCTTTCTCCTGATGATGACCATGTTTCTGACCTGGCGTTGGAAATTGATTTCTTGTGTTTCACAATCATTCCCGTCCCTACTTTCGGTTGCTGCCATCGCCAAATATGCGATGGTTGATAAATGATGCGACACGGTTGAGACTTCGAGCATTTAGCACGCAGAGCGAATCTTCGGTTCTTGCATATCACACATATTTTTACTCTCAGATGACACCCCATGAACATTGTCATTTCATCTAGACCAATACAGAAGAACTTCGATGGATACTGCTCTTCTTTGTATGGCGCCGCATAGCCCTTGTCTCATCAAGATGGGTCACTCAATCGGACGGGGGAAACCCAATCTTGCATTCACACGTAAGCTGGACATGCGCAGTAAAGTGCGGTGGGGCAGTCGTACAGGTTGTATAGGCAATTAGGCATGCGCGAGACAAACAATATGACAGTTTTCTGATATCTCATCATCCAGGCCTCCTGTAGAACTAGACGCCCGTGCGGGTTCAACCCTTGTTATGTCCTGTATGTTTTCCGAGTGAAAATGCCATATAAGAGAATCATAATCGAGTAGGCAGTCAGACAAGCCGAAATCAAAGATACACTCCATCGTTTCCATCCTCCTGACCATTTGGCCTCTCCGCGGAGGGCGCGTCCGTGCTCGAAGCCGTCCCATTCACAGCAGCAGGCGCCGCTGAACCTGAGCCAGCAGGCTGCTCTGGTTCTTGCTCTTGTCCCTGTGCCTGTGCATGGGTTCCTTCCGTCCCAGCCCCGGCGCCTGGCTCCGCGTCTAGGTCAATCCACGTCGAACCCCTCCCCTCAACTTCCGCCTTACACAGCCGAATCCGCTCATCCATAGACTTCTTAACCTCTTCATTTTCTGCGATATACTCCTGTAGTTCTTGTTTGTCTGCTTCGCTCTCGCAAGATTCTGCGATGAAAGCTCGGAGTTCTTGGTTGGAGCGTTGGAGGTGTGCGATGGAGTTTTGGAGCTCGGCGACTTTTACGTACAGGACTGGGAGGGTGAGCTCTTTGATTGCTTCGGCAAAGGCGGCGGGCGTTATTGGGAGGGTTTCGGAGGACATTTTTCCTGCGGTCTTCGATATACGAGGGTTTTTATTGTAGAGTTGAAAGCGCGTGTATTTGGAGTGAAATGAGGGGAAGTATTAGTGTTTGGCGGGGAAGAGATTGGATATATATCTTCGAGCAGCTGACGCCGGATTTGAAACCCATGCAATGCCGACGAACTCTAGTAGCAAACAAAACATAAAACAGTAAATCTTGACATAGAAAGACTACTTTGAGTACGATGTCTGCACACAGCTAATAACGTACTGAGTGAGTCAAGCACATATCGTATTATGCGCTCGGAACAATTCTTGGCAGCGGAGAAGAGATTCGGAGAAGTCACGGCCATTCCGCTACCCATGATTTGAAAGGTTCAACAAATCACGCAACTTTCAGCTCAGCTTTCTCTGGCTTTGCCATATGAGTCGCAGGAGATGAGCAATGTCCTCTGCGTAGCATGGCGCACTCCATGCTTAGGGCTTCGACCCGCAAACTTGCACCTGCCAAACCCAGTTGCGCCATTCCGCTCACCTGGTGGACAAATTTCGCCGACATGGTATCTTGATAACGCCGCGCGACGGCTGCTAAGCTCCGCGAAGCCATTTTCCGCGGTGTTTTCATCGGTTACTAGCGCAAGACCACAGTCCCTGCCCTATTCTAGTCGAAACCCTTCACGATGCTTCCAGACGAGCTCCGCTGCTCGGGCATCAGGCAAGCCAACGCCCACGCCCACGCCGGTAGAGAAAGGAGTTCAGCTTCGGGACAAGCCATTCTCCAAAGCAGAAATCGACCAGATTTTTGGTGCTCGCACGAAGTTGTCTCCTGCAGTGGGTAACCGAATCCTCGCTATCCTTCAAGCCAGACGCCTTGCTGGCACACTCGACCTCGACCTCCCCGCCGACATCAAACGTGCCGTGCGCCCTGCAACGTTCGATTCAGGTCTCGACTACCTCCGAAGAAAATATCCAATGGATGAGGATGCCGCTATCATGGCTCGGATCGAACGCGAGGACCGTGCAGAAGAGGAGAGACTGGCTCGGCAGGCGGAGGAACTGGGCTTGTACAAACCTCAAAGTGGATCATATGGTGCTGAACTTGGCGAGAAGAATGACCCATCGGGACGGAGTGTTCTTAAGCAAATCCGAGAGCGGAATGAGAAGATACTCCTCGCGGAGGCGGACAAGAAACGGAAGGCATGGCTGGAGGGCGAGGAAGAGCATCGTGAGAAGATAAAACAGCAGTTGGCAAAGAGCACGGCGCTTCAGAAGTTGGACGATACGTCTGCTGCTTTGGAGAGTATGCTACTCCCTTGTGTCTGTTTTTGGGATATACTGACAAGCGAACTAGTCCAAGGAAGGGCAGACCCCAGCCAAAGGCCGCTTCTTGCATGGATACAAAAGCACCACCTCCAGGCGACAGACACCGTAACGGATTTTTCCAAGATTACAACGGTAAGGACCACTCACTTGCGGTGCGACACACCTTGCTAACTAATGAAACAGAGCAGCCGCCTGACCCCCGCGATCATCTTCACCCTCCTTACTCTTGGACTATGCTATGGTTTCGCAGTGACATATCATCCGCCAGCAAGGGCAGACCGCATGTGGCCAGATATACCTCCAGCAGCAGTCACAGTCGCAGCATTGATTGGCATGAACGCTGGCGTTTTCGTTCTCTGGCATTTCCCGCCAGCGTGGAAATACCTCAATCGCTATTTTCTCAGCGTCGCTGTCAATCCGCATGTATTCAGCTTGATTGGGAACGTCTTTAGCCATCAAAAATTCTGGCATTTAGCGACGAATATGTTTGTTCTTTGGTGTTTCGGGACCAGGCGTGAGTGTCATCATCTCTACTGTATGCAAGTGCTAACCACAACCAGTCCACGATGACATCGGCCGAGGCAACTTCCTCGCCCTATACCTCGCCTCCGGCGTCTTAGGCTCATTCGCCTCCTTGACATGGCATGTTACCAGAAATGCCCTCTCTGTAAATTCCCTCGGAGCCAGTGGCGCAATTGCCGGTGTACTCGCTGCGTGCGCCCTAATAAACCCAGAGTAAGGAGCTACCACCCTTGTCCTCATTCCCTTCCTTTATCATAGGCGCCAAGCAAGAAGAAAATATGAATCGGACTGACAAATCCAGCGAAAAATGGACCGTCTCTTTCCTCCCATACGAATGGCAGCAAGCCCTCGCGACCCCAGCATGGAAGCTTCTTACCGGCTACATTGCCCTTGAAGCCTTCGGTATCCTGATGCGCAAGCGCTCGCGGGTCGTGCCGAATCTTGATTACCACGCGCATTTCGGTGGTTATGCCATGGGAGCAACCTTTGCGCTGTGGTACAGGGAGAGGGTAAGGAGGGAGAAAGAGAGGAATTGGGGGTGGTTGGATAGGGTTATCTCCAAGTAGGTTTGGGCTGCCCGCCCGGGAGCGCAACAGGACTTGATCCCGTCTATCTTCTGGTTGTGTCTTATTAGATCTTATTATTTTATGTTGAATACCCACCCATCTTTCCAACCTAATTTCGACTTTATCCAACTAATGAACCCTGCCCAGTGGACCAGGTACAGACAGGAAAGACAGCTGCATATATCCATGCACGTGTAGACAAAGTGCCGCTTGCTGCACCGAAATTTTCCTTAGCAGGGACAATGGCCATTTGTGTTGATGTTTGATTCTACATGTCATGGGTAAGGTACCAATGAACTCCATGTGAGTTTCGCACTTTGATTGACAAGGTCTTCTTGTTGAGGCAATGTTCCTCGTCAGGACTGGGATCTGGTACTTGCTCAGGAAGACTCATTGTTCGAATAAGGCATCACCAGACAAGAGGTAATGAGGGTGTTCCTGGGTTTCAATGGCGGAGAGGAAAAGATGAAGAGAAGAATTTGGTATTATGTGTTGCAAACAGTGTTCAGTCGTTGATTGATGACTTGCAGGTTGTTAGAGTGTGGAGTGAGACATTATGAGGCCTCTGTAAAGAATTCTTTCTTTGTTCTTTCCATTGTTCTTTTTTCTTCTTGTTCTTGTTCCCAGTGTTTGTGGTGTTCGTCTTTAGGTGGGCATACTAGGTACAGGCTTGTGCAGAGAGGCTACCTGAAGAGTGTGCACAAAGACACGCGAGCTCAGAGTATATGCGCATGTTTTGAGCTCCCACACAGACCATCTCTCAGCAAGAAAATGTCTTGCTCTTTTTTTCTTCCTGATTGCATAAATGTCTTGACACCCCTTCTTCGTCATTACCTTTGACCACTTGCAGCTGCTTGGGTTTCCTCCTTGTTCCTGTCAGTATTTCTTTCACCTCCGCTCTACACCTTAATATCTCATCTGGGAATTGCTGGATTCTGTTCTGGAAAAAATCACACGATGCCGTACACGATGGCTCGTGAAGCCGCTGCTGCGAGAGCAGAAGCTCTCACCCCCGTCTTCAAGATGAAGAAAACTAGAGACGAACTCAGGCTAGCACGAAGGCTTCTGGAAGAGAACGCGTTGGCATTGCAGGAGGGGGAAGAGGATAATTTGACCAATGAGGGTACACTGCAGTACGATCATGGGATGATGAAGGACATACACGATGTGACCGGACCGAGAGTACTGGATGAAGCTGAAAATGCTGAGCACGAGCCAAACGAAGAGACGTCGACGTTAACTCCAGACTCTTCAATTCTCGAAGATGACGACTATGAACAGGCAGAGGACAAGAAAAAGGATCAACGACGTCCCGAGCCACCTGCCTATATCGTCAGTCACCCATGGAACATAGTCGACTATCATCTGTATCTCTGCTCCGCTGAAAGCGGCCAGACCCCGGAGGCTAGGCGTGACGGCATGTTTTTGTTCGACGGTGCTGATTGTCGCCCTCTACCTTACGACGAGTTTGCACAAGATCGAGCATTGACATCTCAATGCTTTCCTGGTGACCAGCCTCAGCTGTTGTTCGGTATCCTGCCGGTGGCGGACCGCCACTTCGCGGATCAAACCCCTTCCTTTGGTGGTCGACACTATGTGTTGGGCTTTGACTATGACTGCAAGACCCTGTACGCCCGGCTCTTCGACTGGTTTCCCCATGATCTCAGCGACATTTGGTGTGTTTGGGACAACAGCAGCAACGTGTACACCGTCACCGTTCCTGATCTCATCCATATTATGGATACAAACTTTGCAAAGGGAGAGATGCATGTTGGAATGGGTATCCTCAGTTCAAGCGAGTATTGTCTGGCCCTGGAGTCTGATGACGATCCTGGTCTCGAGATAATCATTGCCACCCTATGGTGTCAATGGCTGCTGGACTTTAGCGAGGTTCTCTTTCAGCAGAATACCGGATCCCTCCCCGATTTCCAAGCGAGACTCAGCTGCTACGTCGAACAAGGACGCTTGATCCTGCAGAGAGCCTCTTATAGAGCGTGGTTCGCCGTGCGGGACGGATACTCAAAGGAGCAGTACAAGAGCAAAGCGGCAGTCAACCAGTATACCAACGACCTTTATACTTTTGAGAAATCAGAGCGAGACGGCAGCCTGAAGGGGCAGTCTTGGGCGGCACCTAGCTTGGAAACTTGCAACCAGATTCGGTACAACGAGCGCATGCAGAGGAAGAAGCGCGTGGAACAGCGACTGGAGGATTTGTTCGTCGTGCCTGAGGCTGGGACCTCGCAGAGCCAAGAGACTGTGCTTCAGAATATCCTGGCGAAAAGTCAGCAAACTGCTTGGGATCTCAGTGCAATGGCGCCAGCGGAGATCCCTAGGAGTCCTTCGCCTAGGTTTCCAGAAGGTACCCCGGCGCTCTCGAAACGATGCTTTAGCCCTGTATCTCCTGGAATTGTCACCCCTGCTACAGAGCCATGCGACGAGTTTGGGGACTCTAAATACCAGCACATTTCCCTTCCCATGCTTTTGGAACGGGCCCTACAACTGGTGCAGGCCCACCCTGAACTAGACACATTTGCGAACCGAAGTCAAGTTGGCGACTTGTTGGAGGATATGAGCATTGGTGTTGAACAAGCCGCCTTGAGAGATAATGATAATCATTGGAAAAGGGACAGCCCAGTCTCTCAGTTTCTATCGAGTCCTGTACTTGGCTAGCTGAGACCTGCATGTCCTTTCCTGGCATTCGAGACATTCTGGCGTTGGAGAGCAACCATTTTGTACGAGTTAATTTTCGATTTGATTCACATAAACCTGGAGGTTGCTACCTGGAGAAAAGGCTTGGCCGAGCAGGAATTCCTAGTGGATCACTGTTTGAGTTTGGATTGTGTGATTATTGGCAAGCAAGGCAGGGGGCATGGAGCGGTTCTCTGTACTCTGCAATAATGGACTCAAATATGGATGATAATCACCGCTACCAAGGTTCGCGTAGCTCGCAATCAATGCCTGAAGAGTAATCGATCACAGCTGCATTTTACTGCCCTATCGCATCCAGATATGCTAGATGCCGTCATGGGCCACCGTTAGTCTGCTGGGTCGCGCTGCCTGGCATCTGCCCAGCCACAGGCCCTACGGGGAACCTCGGGTGGCTGGGTGTGGCTAAGTCAGCCTCAGCTGTACAGTCCAGATTACAGCTCCATCATGCGATTATCACGTCTCCATGGCTTACGCATTATGGACCAATATCTATTATGAACTCAAATGACACGGAGCTGTCAGTTCATTGACTATACTAGGCATCTCTAACAAATCGTGGGGTTTGCCGCCCTATTGTTGCAAAGCTTGACCTGCAATCAGCCCTACCATGTACAAGAAGTCCAGGACAGAGATCAGCATCAACTGAATCGTGCAATCACAGGAGCAATAATTGTGCTGCCTAATAGATCTTGATTTTATCCTGCCATGCAGTTCATTGACCAGTTTGGTGGTATGAGATTATTAAGGCTTGTGTACGAGATACGTGCCTCTTTAACTCGTTGGCTCCAGCTGGTCCCTTCGTTCCTTCACTGATCGGATCTTTCCTGGCGCTGACCCTCGCCGACCCTCCCTGGCTCCATTCCATGTCACTTCAGCTCCACCGGCTTTCTCTTAATCTCCCTGCCCTGCCCACCTCTGCTCAATCTTTCTCTTCGCCCCTGATCCCGTATCGTAATAATTGACCTCGTTTGGATACCCCCTTCGTTGTTGTTGCTTCATTTGCTCCCTCGGCTCCCTACCACTTGATTCCCGTCAGTGACGGGTTGCGCTCGTTGAATATCAGACATTATGGCCTACTCAGGTATTTGCCCGCCCAGGTTTTCTATTAATTGGTCTTCTCTGACAATTCATTGTTTCCGCGACAGGTGTTGCCCCCAATGCCAATGTCTCTGAGACCGAGACCCCGGTCGACGTCACCTGCGGCCCTCTCCTGAACTTCAAGAATATGGATGTCACTCCGTCCTCGTCCATCTGGCACGGAAGCGTCTTGATTGTCACGAAGCCCAATCAGGTTCAGCCTCGACTTTATTTGCGTCAAGCCGGCCCCGTCGTCCCCGATCCTGCCCTTACTCAAGCTGTCGCGAACACCCAGGGCGTCGCGATTGACGGTTTGCGCCTCTTCGAAGACCCCAAGAAGGCCTTTTGGCGCTTTTCGCTCACATTGCCCCTGGAAGACTACGAGGTGCGCTGGTCATACACAATTCCTGGGCTTCGCTATTCCGAAGGCGGCGAGGTTCACTCGCCTTGGGACTTTGTCGTTCCTTCGCGCACCCAGTCCATGCGCCTCATGTTCCATTCCTGTAATGGTTTCTCCGTCGGCACTGACATGGACGCCTGGATCGGTCCCAACCTGTGGAACGACGTTTTGCGCGTGCACGCGCAAAAGCCCTTCCACGTCATGATTGGCGGTGGTGACCAAATTTATAACGACGGTATTCGTGTGGACGGTCCGTTAAAGGAATGGACTTCCATCTCCAACCCTCATAAGCGGCGTGCGCACCAATTCGACAACAATTTGCGCGCTGCTTGCGATGATTACTACTATGCGAATTATGTACGGTGGTACTCGACAGAGCCGTTCAAAGAGGCGAACGGTCGGATTCCTCAGATCAACATCTGGGACGACCACGACATTATCGATGGGTTCGGCTCCTACACTGACCACTTTATGAAGTGCTCCGTCTTTCGCGGCATCGGTGGTGTAGCCTTCAAGTACTATTGTTTGTTCCAGCATCACATTGCGCCGCCGAAATCCACTTACACAACCGATGCCCCGCAAACTATGCAAGCTATCAATGGTAGTGCAGGTGCCGATCCGCGGCAGTTGGAGGGTACATTTGTCCTGGAAGATCATGCGGAGGATGACAGCTGGATTATCGGCAAGCGTCCTGGCCCATACGTTGAGGAGAAGAGTCGAAATCTGTATATGCGTCTCGGTAAACGCATGGCGTTCCTCGGCGTTGATGCGCGTACAGAGCGTACTCGACACCAGGTCAACTATCCGGACACTTACGATCTTATATTTTCCCGGTTGGAACAGGAAGTTCTTGCTGCCAATGGCGATATCAAACATCTTATCGTACTCTTGGGTGTCCCAATTGCATACCCCCGCCTCGCGTGGCTCGAGAACATCCTTAGTTCGCCACTCATTGCTCCTATTCGATTAATGAACAAGCGATTTGGACTTGCCGGTGGCTTCTTTAACCAATTTGACGGGCAGGTAGATTTACTGGATGACCTCGATGACCATTACACGGCCCGTCAGCACAAGCGCGAGCGCAGAGAGTTCATCCAGCGCCTCCAAGACTTTTCCAAAACTCATTCGGTTCGTGTGACGATTCTGGGAGGTGACGTTCACTTGGCGGCTATTGGACGATTTTACGCGAACCCTAAGCTGGGTGTCAGCAGCGAGAATGACCCCCGATACATGGTCAACATTGTTAGCAGCGCCATTACTAACAAGCCACCCCCCAAGGCCGTTGCCAACCTACTGGCGCGAAGAAATAAGATTCACCACTTGGATTCAGAAACCGACGAAACACTAATGAACTTCTTCGACGGACAGCCAGGGGGCGCAGACAAGAGTGCCTCATGGAACAAGACTACGATGCCTTCCCGCAACTATGCCTGTATTACTGAAATAGAAACGCCGGCTACAAATGGTGATGCCACTCAGAACAGCGCATCATTCCCCATACCGAAAGACGGTCATTATCCTTTGCACATCGGCGAATCGACGGCTGGATCTGCTCATCCGGCCGCGGATGGCGCTGCTAGCACGAGCGGTCTGCATGGCGGATTGAACGTTGCTATTCGGGTAGAAATCAGCCCTCAGAACTGCGAAGGGGCCGCCCATGGCTATGGGTTTAGCAGTATGTTACCCTCATATCTTTTCCTACATCTTCATTTGCCCAACTGCTTTGACATATCTTGGAACCTCAAACTAAATTCAGTATAGTCCCTGCCCTGTCGTACACCCGGACAGAGAATGACGCCCGACCGCACTCTCGTTCCCGCTCTCTTCATGCCGCAGCGGCATCTATTCGAGCCCGCTCGCGCCAGCGGGAAGAACGCCCTCAGACTTCGACCTAATACCGCTAATCGTAAAAAATGGAATACTGCCTGCCGGCAGAGAGTAAGAGTATTTTGTGCCGATATACCCAGTATCTCATTGATACTATTTATCTTCTTTTAATGTTGTGATTTGATCATTGGTATATATCCCCCGGCTTGTTTGGTTGTTCAAAACGGTCTGGTCTGTTCTGTCAATTCGAGTAATGATCTGGCTCTGTGCTTTCAAGATATCAATCTGTTAATAACTAGTGTCTTATTGATAATCATACATTATATAAGAGCCCAACAAGACGGTAAATGTACCCAAACAAAACCTTCCAAGAATCATGAATAGGGTTGGTCAGGACTCGTCAACGTAACAGTCGGATCAATATCCCTCGTGCTTGTAAGATCAATATTGAAGCCCCTCCGCTGCCTCAGAACACCTTCATTTGGCTGTGCTGCTCGAGGTGTGCTCTGCAAGGGATCCGACGCCGCCTGCGGCGCTACTGCCGACGGTCCGATGCCCAGCCCTAGAGGTTCGGTTGGCTTGCGCCGCCGGACGACCTGGTAACCCTTGTCGAGCTCGATTTCGATGGCGCACCGGACCTTCAGCGCGGAGACAGCGGGCCAAACGCCTCTCTCGCCTTTGAGAATCCAGTGCGCTAGGCTAGCTTGGTCTGGATTCTGGAAGAGTTTGGGAAAGTCGCGGAGCCGCAGGTCTGGGACTAAGGTTAGCTGCGACCCGGGGACAGTTTCCTCGATGAGGAGTCTGGCTAGTTGGGCAGGTAAGAGGCCGATGTAATTGAGTTGGCGGAGACAATGCCCGATTTCGAGGGCAATGAGGCGCGCCAAAGCACGGGTTATATTCCAGCGACCCGTTGTTGGCCTGCGGTCGAGGAAGTTGAGCTCTGAGCGGAGGAAGGGGATGATGTATGGACGAGCTTGGGAGATGATGAAATGGTTTACGTTGAAGAGCTCGGCGATCCGGGAGAGTGGCGATTCGCCTTCTTCGTAGTGAGTGTGGCGCCAGGGTTTGAAGACGGCGTCCTGACTGTGTGGCCAGGGAACGATCGAGCCGGTTTCATCTTTGCAGTATATTGTGACAGGGGCGTAAAATGAGTTGTTGGTGGCGTTGGAAGCGACGGCGGCCGACCATATAAGCTGTGTATATAGTGGTCAGTGGCTGTATGAAGGAATGTCAGAATGATAGCGTACCACGTTTGGGGCGGTTAGGTAGTTTAGTAGATTTGGCGTCCCGCTCTTGCCTGAAGTCGAGACTGTGATGTTCAATATGCGCTTTGACCGAGCATAAGCCTCCTCGAATGTGAGGTCTCCCAAGTTGGCACGAACACACTCTTCTAACACTTCGGCCTCAAGGAAGTAGCCTTTGCTAAAGTACCGCTTCGTGCGGCGAAGCAGGGTCGTTAGCCCGCCGTTTGCGAGGCCCGATGGAAGGAGCCATCTGCTGACCCAGGACGAGGACTGCGCTTCATCCCGCTGACGATCAAAGGCAGAGAGATCTATCTCTTCGCCATCTAAAACACCCAATAGCTCTTCTTCGCTGTGGACACCAACCAAAGCTGCGATAAGAGCTCCCGTGGCCGTCCCAGTGATAATCCGCGGCAAGAGGCCCTGCAGATGAAGGGCCTTGACGACACCAAGATGGCAAAGACCAAATATAGAACCGCCTTGTAGAAGCAACGTCGATCTTCCGAAAGCCTGGCGCGTGTCGTGAAGTAATTCTACCTTGGCCTGGGAAGTGAAGCCGCTGTCGTGTACCGGGGCGGTCTGTAGCGCCGTCACATGCTGAATGGAGAGGGCGACCTGTGTGATGTAGTCGTCAATCAGCAGCTTCGTGCCAGCATTGGCATGCAAGAAGAGCTTGGGAGAGGTGATATTGCCAAGGTTGCGAACGAGACCTGATCGGAGCAGGTTGACCAGCATGAGAATGTCGTCTTCTTCGCGGGCCGTCATCAGGGCCGACAGCCTGCCCATGATGAGGCGCGAATCATAGCGTCTGTTTGATGGATTTTGTCGCCTGAATAATGTTAGAAATTGATTCTGATTAATTTATGATTGGCGAGGTCACCATAGATCCAGGCTCAAAAGCTCATCTAGCTGGTATGCGCTCTCCTCCCAGTCTTCATAGTTCGTTGCTATCGCCATGCTATGACGCAGTCGAATTCGAGGCGACTTTGACCTCCACCATGACAGAAGTCTCTATCGAACGAGTGAGAATGTACGGTTCACTAAAATCTGGCCGGCGAGTGTGAGTTACCTCTTTCCAGAAGAGCGTCACATCCAGCACCATGCTGATGACTGCGAAGATCAGGGCGTAGACAGCCATTGGAGGCGGTTTTATCCAATTTGCGACGAGTATATCAATTTATTTGGAGAATGTCCCCATTCTTGATTCACATGTGCCCAGTACCCATCGGGTCGCGGAATAGGTCATGGGAATGAGACGGTGGTGGAGGGAGGTGGAAGTGGGATGGGTGCGGGTTGCATCACAAGCAAAACGGCCGGAGAACTCATCCAAGCCCCCGTTATCCCCGACATCTGCAACTACACTGGCGGAGTTGTTTACACAAAATATTTGTATGCGTGTAGACTTGAAAATAATTCTCGCTTTTCTCTACACTCCCGACAAAGAAGAAAAAGGGCATAAATGCATTTCATGGTCTTGAATTTTTGAATTTCATTTCGCTCTGCTTCCTGGTGCAAGTTGGCGAAAATAAAAGGAATCTCCAGACACCCAAACTACCCACCGAGCGGACATTATATCTATTCCTCAACGATGTTACCCTTCTCAGAAACGTACAGACCGTCAAGGAACTGGCTGCAGTTAGTAAAATGTTGGACCAAATCAGTTCGACGAATCTCACCTTTCGGATATCCTTGTTTCGGACTCTGCAGATCTGCTGGATGTCGGCGGCGCTCTGGGAAACAGCCTCCAAGGAGTTACCGGAGAGCTGGAGCTCATCCTTGACGTTGGGGGAGGCCTGGATGTCGACGCCGGGCTGGCAGACAACACGACGAACGTACTTCTCACCCAAGAAGTTACTGATACCAGTTAGCATGACCATCCAAAACATCCATGCCGATAGACGTGAGACATGATCCGTGATATCTATCTTGTCTCATCGGTCGGTCGCGAGAGTTGCATACCGGATCTCAACATCAAACTGGCCAGTCTCGGCGTTCTTCTCAATGTTCACGTTGATGGGAAAGTGAGCGTAGACGTAGCGCATCTTGTACTTGAAGCCCTTGGTGACACCGATGATGAGGTTGTTGATGATGGTGCGGACGGTGCGGAGGGTAGCGACACCCTTGCGAGAACCGTGGTGCATCTCAATGGAGATGACATCCTTCTTGGGGCGGCCGAAGGTGACGGCGATGTGGGAGAGGTCCTTGGTGAGCTTGCCTATTGGAAATACATGTCAATGCCGTCCGATTGCCGAATACCAAATGTTTCTGGTGTCGAAAGATTATTTGGCTTCCGAATGCAGGTTGGAGTATGCATACCTCGGGGTCCCTCAACGGTCACGATTCTCGAGCGAATGTGAACCTTCACTATTAGGCAATTCGAATCAGTCCCAGTTCAACAAGACAACCGCAAATAGCATCTCCTAGTCCCAGCGTCGAATAATCCAGCTCTTTTCATGGCAATCGCATTCCCTGAAAGCCGCGTAGCATTCGTGTTCTTCGCAGTGCAGCCAACAACCACCATCCAAGCCATGACATGTTGTATCGCCCTCCTCCAACTCAAAACGCGAATGAAGAAACGAAGGTCGCAAGCTCACCATTGTCGGGAATCGGCAGCGTTTCCTCGGAGTGAATGTACCGCATCTTGACTGCTGCGTGGGATTAGGATGTCCGAGGGGGCAGGTTGTCGATGTCGTCGAGCAGTCGGGTCGTCGAGAAGATCGAAAGTCAGTCGGCGCACACAATTTCCCGGTGGTGGAGCGAAAATCACGAATCACGGGGTTGTGCGTCGCTTAGAGTCGAATCGGGCTTAGCGCCTTTGTTAGGTTCTAGGGTTCCTCTCTATACCCGTCAACCACAGCCTGCGGAAGCACCTACGCATCTTAAGACGGGCTCTTAAACAGTCAAAAACTCGATAATTATACACTATGTTACCGTGAATCATTTCATCAATATATACAGAGAAGAATAATAAGGATAACGCAGTCCTGTCCTGTACCTTCCCCTCCGCGCCAAGACCAGTCAGATAAGGCGGAACCTGACCAAGTAGACGGATGGGAAAACATTATTACCGCAAGTCAACGAGATTTAATCGGTGCTGTCTTCGTTTCGGTTGACATCTTGGAGCCATTTACCACCAAGGCTCTTCAGTCTCGGCGCCAGCTCGTCATGGTCGTCCAGGGCAGCAATATCATCGCCGCCGCCGATACTCCTTCCGTTCACCAGGATATTCGGGACAGTATGTCGGCCCGTATTCTCTCCTAGAAGGGACTGTAGTCGTGGACCAAGTGGGTGCTGATCAAGTTCCACCACGAAGGGCGCCGGTACAATTGTGTATTTGCCCAAAAGAATCGCCTTGGCCTTTTTGCTGAAGGGGCAGTAAGATTTGGAGAAGATGATAACTGTAGCGCATCAATGAACGGAGACCGAGGAATTGCAGCAAGATCAACTCAAGCTTACCTGGCGACCGCTTCAATATATCGTTTAACTCGGCCTTGGTCTCTGCCAGCTCAATCTCAAGCTGTTTCTGCTTCTTTTTCTCTTCGTCCTCGTCGTCCTCCTTCCAAGGTGCGGCCTCCGCATCAGTCTCGGTCTCTACTTCAGATCCCCCCGGACCCTTTTCCTTAGGTACAGTCATCTTTGTCCGACCCGCGATAGGGATCTCTTCCGTATCCTGGTCGGCGGAGGCCTGGAGTGGCTGCTGCGGCTCCGGTTGGGCCTTGGGGATCGCTGGCTCCTCCTTGTCGTCCCCTTCAACATATGTATATTCCTCGCTGGGTTTGGAACCTGGTTGTTCCTTGCCCGTATGCGATAGATAGCTCGGCGCTTTTGTGTTCCCCGCACCTGCCTTCTCCGCGTTTATCGCGGCCACGGTCGATTGGTAGAATGTCTGATTTCGGACACTCTGGCTGTCGCTCTATTCGGTTCGTTGGTTAGAAGATCATTAAGTGAACGTATCGAGATTGTTTGACAAGGTCTGCGTACCGAGTAATGTAAGTACAATATGAACACGATCAAGGCCGTGGCGGCCATGAACCGGATGCGCCGCTGGGAGAACATTTCGGAGCGATTTGATCTTTGACGGGTAAGGTTCGAGGTATCTCAGAGGTGAGTATGATAAGCCGTCAAAGATAATGTCAAATATATTCATGAATGAGTGTACAGAGTATGCCCCTGGTGCATAGATTCAGGGTCCCTCAAAAGTCACTGTTGCGCTGATAGCGGGTCAGGTCATAGGGGCTTCGGCACATCGAGACAGGACATTTGGCGAGCGAGCACGGAAAAATCGGGGCACAAATTAGGCCGTTGGCGTTAATGTTGATAGCACCGAAGAATCAGACTCGGCGCTGTAACCTGGAGAGAAATAAGGATGCGGCCGTTGCGATAGGTCGCTCGGAGGTCCCTGAGTCCTGACGCGTGGGGCTGGGGAGGAACAAATGAACCCCGAGGCGGCCCGTGGGCCCCGTCCGTACACCAGGCCATACACTTGACTGGCGGCGAAGTATCGAATAGATCACCCATGTCTCTGCAGCATATAAGTGGTGTTACCAGGCATTCAGATCAGTCCCTCTTGGCGTTTGTTATTGTTATTTGTGCATGAAGAGACTTGATATAACTTTTGTCTATTATAAATTAGATTATGAATGTCTATGTTATGGGGTATGGTGTTATAGTCAATGGTATCATGATCAAAATAAAACCAGAAATCAAATCAGGAACGAGGGGCTTGTGAGGTATATATAAACGCAGAGAAATCAATTCCGTGCAGAGATCCAAGCGAGCAACCGCAAAACCCGCAGCGGCTTGGCTCGGTAAACCCGGCAATTCATCATATGAAAGAATAAACCGGCAACGAAGGCGAATGGTTGACAGCATCACTAGGCTCGAGCCAGGCTAAACCGCAATCATCGCACCTGAGCGAGTGCCGAGTGTCGCTTTACGTTTACCTTGAACCAGAGTCATCCAATCCTCCCACTCTTTGGCAATCTCCATCAAGACATTGCCCATCACTGTGGCTGAGGCCATCAATCCGTGACCTTCGCCTTCGAGAACCCGGACCTCGCAGCGCCGCATGGTTTGGCCCAACCAACGGACATTATCAACAGGCACACGTGTGTCTCGACTTCCATGGTGAATCACAACATTTCGAGTGATGTCAACATATCGAAAGCCAATGGGTTGATGGCGCTCTAGGCAAACCAACAAGTCCACAGCTGGATTGGCGTGGGTTGTTGCTAGTTCCCAGATTTTATGCGTCAGTCGATTATCGTAGTCCATTTGTCGCTCGCGTTCTTCGGAGTCGACGTCTCGGCTGGTGATGACCTCGACTTTTCCATCGTTCGCTGTTTGAGAATCGCGAACCGCCTGGATATTATCCATTGACTTGAAAACAGCCTTCTCTGGCTGCTGTTTCACATCACGAGCATCAAGGGAAACTGGACGAGCGCCGCCGTCTTTCATAGTGGCACGGCGCTTGCTTCGCTTCGGAGATTTGGGTAGACTGGACGTGAGACTTGAACTCGTGGCACTCATAAAGCTCGAGTTCGCGATTTTGAGGAACGAGGCTGGCAAAGCCCGAAGGAATCGATGCGAAACGGGCACCGCATTATTGGGGACAGGGGTTTTGTATGAGCCAATGTTAGACAGCTGAGAGGGAGGAATCCATGGTGCTAACAGGTGGATACGACCACGAATATGCTGTGGTATCCTCAAAGCTGTCGCAAGGGCATAGATAGACCCGGCAGAGTGGGCCAAAATGGAAAACTTTGTGACTTTTATATGATTACAGACAATTGCAACGTCATCTGGAGAAGTTAGCAACAATTGGCAGAAATCGGGGTAGAGACCTACCAGGCCAGCTGAGGGGTGTCCCAGCATCAGTCACGTAGGGACCACTTTCACCGACACCAGGTCGGTCCAATGTCACGAGTCGGAGGCCTAGTGACCGTGCTAGTTCGTCGTAGAAAGCCATCAAATACCTCGTAAGCCCCATACCAAGGCAGCAGAGTACCATGTGGCCTTTTGGATCCCCGACTTCCGAGAACGCTATCACACGACCGCTTGTAGGGTGGCGCACCCTCTGTGTCAACTTTGGTGATGTTACATATTCAGAGACTGCAAAATCAACTGAATCTGCGCTGGATGGTCGCTCCTCTACTACAGCCGAAGATCTAATGAGAGAGATCGGCCCAGATGGAGAGCGTTTATGGAGTCTCGGCGCTGGTTGAGATTCCACAGATCGCCTGTTCCGAAGTCTGTCCATGGGATCGGGCCGGTCAAAGGATTGTCTTGCCGCGAAGGATTGCGACGACACAATGCTTGGTCTCGGAGCGATCTGGGAACTATTGCGAGGGAATGATCGACTTTTTCCAGTCAAGATTGCTGGAGAAGGAGCGCTCTCATCAATGATCAACTCATGCTGCACAATACTGCCACCGGTATCGCTCCGTGCGCGCGACGGTGGCACTGTTGATGGTTCCTTTGCCGGTTGTTGCGGTGGAGTATTGGGGGTATTATCAGTTTCCAGCTCGCTCTTTATCTTGAGCTGCTGGTCTTTCAGTTCTTGAATCCTCTTCGTCACTTGTTCAGTTTCGTTGCCGACCCCAGCAATTCCACTGTCTGTTTTCATCTCCCCACTAGCCTTGCTAGCTCTGCTAGCAGTCGATGGATATCGGCTAAGACGACCGGTCTTCCGATGCTTCGGACTTGAGGAGTACCCATGACGCAGAGACGACTCCCGAGCAGGTATAATTCTGCCACTTCCAATGCCTCCGGGTGTGCTTGGCCCGCTCTCTTGGTTGCTTTGCAGCGAAGGACGTTCCGTTCCTGGAGGGGTGCCCATAATGCCTTCCCTAGTATCATCCATCGCAAACTGAGTAGGCCTTCCTTCCTCAACCACGTCGGCCATTGAATGTAGAGAGCGCAAGCTGGCTCTATTACGAGGCACGTTATGCCGTAAGCCGTCGGTGTAGCTGTTCGTTTTCCGCAATCGGTCAGACTGCTTGTCTTTGTCCCCCGTCAATTCGCGCGACGACCTCCTAAGAAGACTCCTTAAACTCTTCCTGGAGCTAGTCGAATGGATACTCGCTGCCGTTGCAGCCTGCTGTGGGCCAGGTTCCGCGGTGATTGTGCCAAAGGCAGAATCCTCAAACGTGGCTCTGTACGAGTTGATTGAGCACTGAGAGGTCGGCCTTCCGGGAGAAGTAGGTCGCTCAGGATTGAGTTTGAATTTCGGGGACTTGGGGGACTTTGGAGATGGCGGCGCCCGTGCCATGCGAATGATCGGCGATGCTGCGGCATCATCCGGATGTAAGTAAGGACTATTCGGCGGTTCATCGACCGGATTCTGCGAACCGTAGGTCATGCCAAAGCCATGTTCACTACGCGGGCGCTGATCGGGTACGTCAAGGCTCTCGGGAGGGATGTAAACTGGTGATGAGGGATCAGTTTCCGAATCGATGCGCGGAACGTTCAAGTCGAAATGCGATTGCACGGGCACTGAAATAGCTGAAAGTGAAGATATTAGAGAAGTGATGACCTCGGGCGAGGTTGGGTCGGCTGATGCAGAATGACTGCTGGTCTGCGGGCGTGAACGGTCATTCTTGCGGCGCCTTGCGAGGAGCGAAGACTGGACAGTGGCTTCCGTAGTCGCGGAATGTTGCTGCTCCGCACGATCCATGGCGACTATTGACCGGAACTAGTATGCTTATACTCTCCAAAAAATGTTTCCTCTCCACCACCTCGGAGCTAGTGGGCAGTCACCGAGGACGATATAAGCGGGAGAGGATAGCGCGAGCTTGCATGATCCAGTGGAAGATCAGAAATCAAGGGGGAACACCGACTAGCTCAACGGCGCAAATCAATAATAAATTATTGACGCATCCGCGCGTGCCAGTCAGGTTGCAGGTTCAAAGTAAACTTAAACTCAAAGGTTGGAAAAATCCAGGGCGCCTCCAGAGAATGTTCCTTGCACCAGATTTCTTGCCACGACTGGAGAAACAGGTGGGACTGCAGCGCAGATCGAGAAAGACGAGAATTTCATCGATGGAGAGGCGAGAGAAAGAAAGAGATAGCAAAAGCAATAAGAGTCTAGTACTCAATAGAACCGACAAACGAATGGGGGTGGAGGGCACAAAAAGGAGCCGTCGAGAAGGAGGGAAAATATGCACGCGATATCTAACACAGTGAGGGGCAGAGGGATAAATTTGTAAAGAATGTGAGGAAGCAAGAATCATGGAAATGTAAGAAAGAGCGAACGAGAGAGAAGCACCCTCATAAGGCGTGATGAGAAGCGCTCGTAGTGAGTCTGTGACTCGGGGAGACCCCTTGGGAGACTCCTGGAAGGGATAGTATGGAGCGTCGACCTTGAGACTCAAAATGCTCGAATCAGAGAGGGCTCTGTGCATGGACTGCCCCACTGATCTTTTCCCACCTTACCAGTGGCAGCTGAACTGCCTGAGCTCTTCTTTCTACACGGTCTGCTCTCCACACAGTTCGCAGATCCAAATTTGAGGACGTGCCTTTTGTCTCGACACCCAAATCCGTCTTTCCAATCAGGCGGCACAGCAATGGCAGTCGACAAACGGCATTTGAGCCGAACTGATGTGAGCCAAACGGAGCGGTTGACCAACTTCTGAAAGAATCGCGGCGGCTCTTGTCTTTGACTGGAATTCCAATTTGAATTCGATGTTTTGAATGCGAGACAAAGAGTGTTTCAAAATCAAACTGACGACTCTGATAGCATATTGTACTATGCGATCTGGAGATAGGCTTTGTCGGCTTGTGGCACGGCACGAGATAAGGCGCTCTTTTTTTTTTAGTGTCGATACGCCTCGTGCGGAGCAAAGCTTTTACTACTGCAGGCTCTGGACTAGTCCATGCACGTTTGATACTTTTATCTTCTGATTCTGATTTTGCCCGCTCGTCTGTAAGGATGCTGCGACTATTGCTAGGGATTCGATGGGCTTGATGTAATACTGCATAACAGTCTCAAACTTAAACCTTGGGAGCTTCAAGGCAGGGCATTGCTAATGAGCGCTAAGGTGCTGATTGGCAAATCTTGGACACTACAATACGTCACCAGTCGAAAGCCTACCTAAGTAAACATATGGACTTGAAAGAAGAACTGCCCCGTGCAAAGTGACCACGCTATACGCCCGCTTCTCTTTCCCTGGAGAATGTCCGAGTGCATCTACGTGCTTTTCCTGTGTTATACAAAATAAACGGTCTTAATACTAGACCCTGGTCGATCATTACACTAAAGATAAGAAAGATGAGATCCAAAATTCCTTCTAGTCAAGAAGAATGCTCAAGGGCTCGAACATGGTCCAGGGCAAAAGCTTTCAAGGCTAGTAGTTGGCGTAATATGTAGTCCGTACTCGGGCCTCATATAGTACTTATTATGGCGCCGTCAAATTGCAGCGGGCATCATGGATGGAGAATAATCATTCTTTATTTTGATAAGCACGGGATGTTCAAGATTAGGGCTCCAGATGGTAGCGAGGCGAAAATCGGTCTTCATGCGCTTTCCGTCATTGTATTATTACACTGACCCTCATTCAGGAGTCAAGTGTAGAGAGAAACTATAAGATCAAAGTCGATAATAGGAGCGTTGTGCGCACTGTGATGAGTATATCTCCGACCCTGGTCCAGCCTTAAGTGACGCCTTGTTGCCCGGCTTGGCAAAACACTTGTCTGCCACAGCTCATTTGAGCACAACCCCCGCGCTTGTCCACGACGATTCCCACGGTAATTACATTCAACAGTATTCGCCCATACACATAGACTACTCACTTCGCGTCTATCGCCCTGGCCTCGTTATTCCGAGATATGCGGTGACCGGCGGCTGCCCACAGCTGTTCTGGTCCGCAATGGACGCCTACCCCCAACCTTATGTCGTCAATAACCTTCCATTCATCCTGCTTTGCGGCCTTGAGGCCGATGGCGCCCAGCAAAACCAGAATACAGAGGAAACGGTTTATCCACTTTTGAACGAGAATGGTTTCTTAATAGAATCGGACTTTCCACCGCTGGATGGGTCAGTTGCGGAGGAGTTGCGGGGTGTCTTTCTCAGTGAAGCTGTGTTGCAAGGCCTTCGAGATGATGTCTCCACGGACAGCCCCAAGGCCGAATACAAGATCAAATCTGCTGGACGCGTACGTCGCTCTTGAAATAGCTCACACGGGATTCTCGCCTCAGCTTTCGGGGTTGAGTTCCCTCATGCTCCGCCATCAACAACTTGGCTATTCCAGACCAATTTGCTAATGTCTTTGCAGAACTATAGGCTGCCCCCGCGCAAAGCCAATCCCCCGCCTGCGTCTCCGCCAACGAGTCCTACAGCAGCCCATGGCCATAACAATCATAATGGATCCCCGGTTATCCTTCATTCGCCTATCTCTCCGTTGACGCCAAGCTCACCGACGTTCCCCGATGGAATCATGACACCCCTATGGGCCGCGAAACACCAGGATCTAGTCCCATCTGCAGTGATCAACTTCTTCCCGTTTTGTCTCGACTCGACCATGAGCTCGCTGCGCGACAATCAATTGAAGATAGAAATCAATGGTTTAAAGAAACAATGGTCCTCTTCCGGTTATAAGTCCCGTTTCATCGTCGTGCTGCTCTCGGAAGAAGCTACCGGGGATGATTTCGGGGACATCGATGGTCGTGTCATGGGAATCCGCAGAGCAACAAATTTGGACCAGAAATCTGTTTTTATCCTTCCACCGGACGTGAGCACCGAAGAGCTGCTGGACTTTATAAGGTCTCTGCTATCTATCTTACAGCCCTCGTTGATGGAATATTATAGGGATCTATCCAAACACGCAAGGAGAAAACGAAATAGGGGCAGCATACCACCGCCAACGGCGCCACCGACTAGTGGAACCTCCCAAACATTATCGCTACAAGGATGGAATACTCGTTATGAATTCAAAATGGGAGTATTTGCAGAGTTCAGGCAAGAAATCGATGCGGCTCTCAAGAACTACGAAAGTGCTTACGAAACCCTATTCGGACAAGAAGTCTTCGAAAACATCGCTGGCTGGGACCCGAAATTCAATGACGCCCGTCTATTAGCCGATGCGCTTTCAATACGCATAATTCGTTGCTTATTACTTACCGGTCAAACGACACTTGCAGTGAAATTCTGGGTAAACCACCGAGGTCGCGTACAAGACATTGTGAACAGTCGCGGAAAAGGCACGAGGAACTATGGGTGGGAAGCTTGGGAAGCCAGATGGTCATCTGTGATGGCTCAACTCATTCATCAAGCGAACATTCCAGAGTTAACATCGGTTGGGATCCTTCAAGATCAATCCAGCGAGCATAATTCAATCTTCGTCCCGCGCGAAAAGAACCTTCCTCCAGGGAATGGGACAGCGCCGTGGGAGCAAATTCATCACGAGGGCTACTGGCTATACCGTTCAGCGAAGCATACTATGTGCCGGCGAACATTGGCGGAGCAAATACCCCCAGAAGATCGAATACCTCCCGGCCAGTCTCCTGCATCCCACATAGCAAGCAAAGCTTACCTTTACGACACATATCTTGCACCAGAACCTCACATAGAGGCCTCACAAACTGTGAACGGTGGTTTTGACCATTCATCACTCATATTGGATGCCCTTAAGGCGGCATTGGCCGAGTTCTCAAAGCGGAACCAGACGCGCATGACGGAGAGTCTAAGTTTGGAGATTGCAGAAGAACACATGCGTTCAAAGTCTTGGCAAGAAGCTTATGAAGCTCTTCGTCCGCACTGGCCGGCACTCACTTGGCGGAAGTCTGGGTGGTGGCACCTCATGGAGAAATTTGCCTGGGCCTTGAGGGAATGTGCCCTGCAGGTTCAGAATAGCGAAACAGTCCTAAGGGTCGACTGGGAACTGCTAAGCTGGGGTAAGCTCTTCACACCCTCTACTCACATAGCCCTAACTTGCTGATGATCCTCTAGCTTTCTCGCCGCGCCCTGACTGGCAGTACGACATCCATGCTAGTCTAAAGAACCTTCCTTCAACAAAACCGAAGCCATCTATTGTGGTCAAAGCGGAAGATGTTGTATCCAGTGGTAAGCCTCGTCCCAGAAAATGACACGGTATTAGCTGACATCTTGGGCCCTCGTGTAGTTACAGCAACATTTGTTTTTCACAAGGCTGAGGGCAATGTTGGCGAGCCGTTACAGGGTCAGCTAGTACTAAGGTCCTGCGCCCAGAAATCGTCTGCTCCAATTAAATTTGCGGAACTAAAACTCGCTTTCGAAGGCTGCCTTCGTCCGATCCGACTGCAATCAGACCAGAATAAAGATGCGGACACCGTTACTCCATGCATCATTTCATCCCCGTCCCTACGCGATCCTAGCGCCACGTCTGACACATCGGTCCTTCAGTCATCCACGAGTGGTTTGACGGCACTCACTGGGATTGCAGATCTGACTATTGGACCTTCCCAGACCAAGGTGTATGATTTGACTTGTATACCTCGAGAAGCAGGAGAGTCTCGGTTGGCTTCGGTAGCGCTTCTAATCTCGGAAGACGAATTTGACCTCTCGTGTGCTATCACGGACTTGGCTCAGCAAGAAACATCGTGGTGGCAGAAGGCCGCCAAAGGGCCCGCTCGCAGGCGAGTGGGAAAGGGTCGTGATGTCATGCGCTGCAAAATCCTACCTAAGCCGCCTAAAATTCGAATCACTGTCCCAAATATCGAGGAAATATACTATACGGATGAGCGTATTGTGCTTGATCTCGTGGTCGACAATCAAGAAGATGAAGCGGCTAATGTTGTTGTTGAAGCTAGACTTTTCGGCAGCCCTGAGTCCTCAGCCGAGATCTCTTGGCTTGATGAAGATTCGTTGATCGCATCAGGATCCAATACATCAGATGAAGCATCTCATTTTGTCAAACGGTCAGTGGGGGTTATTGGAAGCTCTTCAAAACGTGACTTGCCGCTTGTCATTTTCAACACCCAGAACAGTTTCGAATATGAGCTCGAGGTGTCCGCCGTTTATAATCTTGTTTCGGACGTTCAAACACCCATAATTGCTACTACACGGTTAGCAATCTCCATAACGCGGCCGTTTGAAGCAAATTATGAGTTCCTACCTCGATTAAATCCCTTGCCGTGGCCAGACTTTTTCACAGTTGACGATTCGGCGGGGTCGCCGGGGTCGCTGGGCCTGCAGCAAAGGTGGTGTCTCGATACGAAAGTGGTTTCTTTTGCCCGTCAACCTTTCGTAATTGAGAAGATGTCAGTTGTTATGCTCAGCGTGAGCGGCGGAGCCACCTTGCAGGTTGAATCTGAAACGCTCATCAGCCCGGAAGCACCAGTGATTCATCCTGAAGAACTCCGCCATTCTAACTTTATCTTGGATATCCAAAAAATTATCCTGGGTGACCGACGTCCGACATCGCTCATACTCGCTCTGGAGATTCAATGGCGAAGAATTGAGGGCAACGCAAGTGCCACGTCGACTGCTAGCTCTACAACAACTAGACTCGAAATCCCGCGCTTTGTGATACCAGCAGGCGAGCCTCGCGTACTCGCTTCGGCCATGCCATCGCAAACGCTCTCCGGCCTGATACACATGGAATACACGTTGGAGAATCCATCACTGCACTTTTTGACCTTCAACTTGACCATGGAGGCCAGCGAGCAATTTGCTTTCAGCGGCCCAAAGACGATTGTGGTTCAGCTGGCTCCTGTGAGCCGGCACTCCATCCGTTATAACCTGTTAGCTTCCGGACGAGGCTTATGGATCCAGCCTCAACTTCTCGTCGTGGATACTTACTTTAATAAGTCTCTACGAGTACTTCCCACGGAAGACATGCGATCAGATAAAAAAGGCATCCTGGTCTGGGTCGATGCAGATGATTAACGATCTTATGCAGGATGATGGGGGGACTGCCGCTGTTGCGCAATGTTTAACATGTATTACTCAACTGGATATGATATATACGCTATGAGTAAGATGAATAGAACACTTAGAGCTCGGAGTACATACATGCTAATACAATAGACGAAGTACTGCCTGAGGCTCGAATACGACTGGCTGCTCTTATCAGCTCCTAAAGAAGATTAGCACGGCACCGGCAGCTTTCCCGTTCTGTTAGGCGGAGAGCCTGCGAGAGCGACTGTCCGAGCCTCTAACTATCTTCAACCAACTCTCTCTGTTAACCTTCTGCATTGATTTGGTGTCTGGTTCCAATCACGGTTAACTCATATTTCAAAGCTCCCTCAGACCCAACTTGACCCTTTTGCAAACCGCCTAGCTACTCACATTTCCCAACGCCGGCGCCTACTCTTCGCTTTCAACCATAAGTTCCGTACTCCCAAACGGAACCATGGCGGCGCAAGCGGCGTTGATTGCCGATACGATTGTGGGGATGAAACGGGCCCTTCGCAATGAAAACGACAGTATGTTGAAATTTCTATGATCTGCGGGCTTTTGTTATTTTCTTCGCGCGCTCTAACCTTATCTGCTCAAGATTCGGGACCGGATGAACCGATCACACAGCCGACAAACAGAGGTAATAAGCTCCGGGGAAATGCAAGATATGTGAAAGAGGGCGCTATGGGATATGTGCACGCCGAGGGGCTGTATAAACAGGTATTTCTTGCTTTGAAATCCACCTTGACCGGGCTTGCGGCAGTTTGATCGGCTTGCGCGGCAACCGGCGCGAAATCGGCTCGCTAATTGCTGCTGAATACCTACAGAAAATTGAACACGCAGGGTATACCCGTTATGTTCTCAACCACAATCCCATTCGTTACGACTCGGAAGGCGACGAGCTTGATGACGACGATGAAGACTCAGAGGCAGATGCAGCCGTGGCGGAAGAAAACCCATTTTCCGAGATTGCGCTGGAGCGTACGTGACTCTCAATCAAATGACAAGAGCTTGGTTAACTTGGCCTGTTGACGATCTAGACTTTTTATGCCCGTTGAAGCACCCATCAGAACTTCCTACCCACCCTTCGTTATCACACGCATATACGTCCAAGGCTCTTTCGCATATGACACTGGCAATCGAGGCCAAACTGCGCCTGGAGAGAGCTTTATTATGGAGGGCAAGGAACCTACACCGGCAATTCCTCGGTGACGGGGGTTGGGCGCCGTGCGGCCTATTCGAGACGTTTGAAGACAGATTCATTTTTGGGCCTCAAATCGCCAGCACTAGACACAGCTCCCCATTGCCACAGTATGGTGCCGACGGTGCCAATTCGGGGCACAAAAATGCATCTACTGAAAACAATACACAAAACCCTTCATCTACAGCTTCCTTACAAGAAGCCCCGTCGCCTCATGATGTTGAGGCGAATGATGTTGAAATGACGGTCGAGTCAACTGAGGGAAGAGAGCATGCGCCTCGACATTCTGATGATAATGCTCCGAAAGAGCCAAAGTCCGAAGTTGTTGATACTTCGGTCGGCGACCTTCCGCATCATTCTGAAACTCGGGAAGACGGAGTCAAAGCCAATGGTGGTAGTACAGAGTCGCAAGGCAATCAAGAACGAATGTCCGGCCCTGGGAGGCCAAACAATGTGGCCAAGGGTGAAGAGACAAAAGAGCATGCATTCGCCGACCCCGAGATTCGGAACAAGGATGGCAGGGAAGAGGAAGCAGACGAAGATGTTGATATGGAGAACGGACTATCCCCAGAACCTCCCAGACGAATGACAACCAGAGCGCAGACCAACGCAGGCCAACCGCCCACCGACTCTGGGCGTGCTTCTCCGTCCGCTTCGAGCGATACGCTCAGTTCTCTCCCTATACCTCACCCACTCTACCTAGTCCCGGACTCTGTTCGGCCAGACCCCAACAATGGCTTGCCACCACACGAAGCGGAAGAAACTCGTCGGCTACTTTGGTCTTATGTCCAGAAACAAGAAGAAACAGTCCGCGGATTCGAACACATGCTGGAGACCCTATTGCGGGCTCTGCGGATGAAAGAAGACGTCTTTGAATGGTGCAAGGCCGAAGGACATGTCGGCGAGATGAGCGACGGAGAGGATTGGTATGATCGTGAGAAATGGGGCCTTGCTGAGGGGGAGGACCTCAAGAAGGGCGCAGATGAAGATGAAATTGAAACGGTGGAAGAAAGCCGGTCAAACAAACGGGGCAGAGGTCGTCGCGCATAAACGTGCACCCATCATCCGAAGCCGTTTATTCTTTCTTCTCTTTCTCGATCTTTTTGCGTCTACCTAGGTCTCATAGCGTGGAGTTGGCGGATAATTTTGCTCTCGGTTCTCGTTTTGGCTGTGACGTTCGTCTTCTGGCCTTGCTCTGATTTATTTCGATTGACATTTCTCTTCATGGACAATGACTCACAGTCTCAATACATCTGGTTCGCGTGGGAATGAGGAGTTTATGGGGCTCTAACAGTGAAACGAATGATATCCATACAATCAATTTTGGCTCTGGTTCAATGTATGAATTCTGTGGTGGATAATCAACGTCAGATAGATTTTCAGACTCCTTTTCTATAAGCTTCTATAAGCAATGCGCCTATTCTATGTATATACTGATTTGAGGTATAGCGGTACCTCACTCAGGGTCGCTCATCCGCTCACGATGTTGAATAGCACTTTCCATTGTCTCCACGCTCCAGCTCAGCTTTTTGCAGCCTCGGTCTTGTCTTTCTTGCTCTGCGTATCTTATGATGCATACGGAGGCTTCTCCGTACATGCTTGTGGATGTTGAAATCTGCCGTCAACGCGCACGTTTGCGCGGCTGGGTTACTCCGTGCTTTGGGCAGTTCACAGGCTCTTGCCGCCTTGCTTCAGCTTCGCATGCTCGCGTTGCCGCTTTGCGTATATCTCCGCGGTGAAGGGGCTACAAACGGTGTGCCAGGGTTAGCAGTCTGCTACTCTTATCACATCGGGTGATGAGAGGGAGAGGGAGAGGGAGAGGGAGAGAGCGAGACTTACTCCTCCCACTTCAGCGCAAACCAATACAGAACAAACACCAAGGCACTGAGAAAAATCCCCGCAACTTTACCCTTGTAAAGTGCAACGCCTAAGAAGTTCAGGGTACTTCCCCAGTACATCGGGGATCCGGTAACGTTGAAAGGAAACCCCGTAACGGGTGCATCCATGAGGATACCAAAGTAGTCTCCGAGATAGGTACCGGTCACGCCGAGGGCATACATGCTAGACAGGACGAGAACGGAGCCCACGGCGAAGAGCGTACCGCCGAGGATGGGTTGGTGCACTGGGGCATAGTAGGGCTGGTCTGCTAGCGCGAGCTGGTAGACGTGGTCGCGTAGGATGCCTAGGGAGAAGATGGTGACGGCGAGGAAGTAGCAGCCGTAGTAGGGGCTACCGAATATACGAGTCAGGAAGTGGCTGCGGTATTCTACGGTGATTTTAGTCCTTGGCCTGCTTCTGGTTGTTGCGTTAGGGTGTGGGGGTAGCTACCGGCACGGGCAACGATGCTGTGTCCGCCGAGCGGAGAGGTTAGCAACACTGGTCATGGAACGTTTTGTTTCGCCAGTTCGAACAACAGTACTGTGAGTTAAGGTATATACTCACTTCCAAAATATCGGGTTGAACGCAATGGACAGCGCCGCATCTACAAGATCAGCGGTTGAAAATCACATGCAAGACAAGGCGTGAATGAGCCAAGAAACGTACATTTCAAAGTATCCTGGGAGAAATCAACAAAGTCGGCGAGGGTCGTCATATTTGCAGAGTCCGAGATGGAATGGAATTGAAGGGTTGGGAGAGAGGAGAGGAGAAGAGAGGAGGTTGAAGTGGAGAGAAGACGACAATGGACGAGTGACGTCGTTAGTTCTCAATACTAAATCATGTGATAGCACCACCTTCACCGCCTATCTTCTGCTGCCGACCGCTCGTCATACTGGTGATCGGCGTCTTCAACTGCCATGCTTTGATCGACTCCAAACTCTTTTCGTGTCAGTCGGTCACTGCGGTCAACCCTCGAGAATGCACTCTCGGATTTCGAATACAACACTCTTGTTCCTAACACCATGAAAAGAGCTACAGTTCCAGTGTGACGGTGTGGTGAGAATGGCCCTGAAACTTCGCGATTATGTTATAGCGGGCTTTGGTGGTTTCATCGCTTGGGGCTTTGCTATCCACTGGCTTCCTGTTCTTAGATACCTTGGATATGCCCTGGTTCTCGGCGCCCTACTCTCATTGACCGCTATCATTGGCCTTGTACTCCTCACAACACGAACCTTAACGTCGTTCAAGCTCACCCGCTCCAAGTCCCTACCTGTCGCCTTTATTGCACGCCAGCACTGGACAAATGAGGTTCAATCGTACCAGAAACGGTCTGAGTATCAGTCGGAATCACTATTTCCACAATCACTCATTGTGTCTGAAAGCTTTGACGAAATCCTCTCGTTCATTACTCGTGACTTCATCTCGTCATGGCACCGCGGTATCAGCCCGAACCCCGCATTCCCCAATGAGGTGGACAAGGTGATACGGACAGCGATTGGAAACTTGCGAGATCGGCTACAAGCAGAGGATATTGTCTCCCTGGTCGTCTCCCGCATATTTCCCATTCTGACGACACATCTCAAGGAATTTGATATCGCGGAGCGATCAGTGCGGGGAAAGAACTTAACCCGCAACGTCACTGAATCCCAGGAGTTGGATCTCGCCATCGCAAGCAAGTATCGTGATGGTCACTTGCACCCGGCTGCAGTACTCTCACTATCTGACCAGAAAACGGTGGAACAAGAATACTTGCGCAAGATAACTGTTGGCTTGCTCCCGCAGTTGTTCCCTGAAAATGTCCTCAACAGTCGAATTGTCTCGGTACTTATCAGGGAAATTATCTCCTGCGCTGTCTTATTCCCTCTCGTCTCAGCAACCTCTGACCCAGATACCTGGAATCAACTGATGGAAGCTTACGGTCGAACCGCCCTTCAAGATCGCAAAACAGTACGGAAGCTTCGGGCTGCTTTGGACGAACATGCTTCTCCCGCCCCAAGGTCAAAGCGCAGCCATCCCTTCCCACGCCTTTCTCCTAATGATTCTGAGCGAGCTTTCGAACGATTTGTACGATCCATCCGTCGCTGTAATAATCTTTCAGACGCTCGGCGATTTAGAGCCCTTGTAGCCAGCCAGTTGAAACGAGAATCGACGGTGGAAGGGCAGGACCCTGTATACCTTAAACGACTCGAAACCGGAAAGAGGGTTCTGGATCAAAAAGTGGCAAAGCTTTCCACCCCTAATGCCCAGGCATCCCATGCTGCCGCTGCAGCTTCGCATTTTCGCCGGAAAAGCTCCTCAGCGACTCAAGAAGCGTCCCTGGTTGACGTGATGCACGACGCTTCGGGTCTTTCATACTTCATGGAGTTCATGGATCGGCAGCATCTCATGTCTCTCGTGCAATTCTGGATCGTGGTTGATGGATTCCGTAACCCGCTTGAGGACGACTTTGGGGATGAGTCGTCACCCAGTTCCAAGATGTGGACCACCGCCGACAGAAACGATATGGCCCTCATTAGTGAGACATATTTCACGAAACCCGAACTCAAGGTAGTGGACGAATCCCGTCAAATCGTGAAGGCCTTTCTCAGTGCAGGAAAGCGAGCCACTCCCGAACAGTATCGCAAGGCTCGTACAGTGATACTGACTACTCAATCTGCGGTGCTGGAACAGCTGCAGGATATCTACTATCCAAAGTTCAAACAGTCAGATCTATACTGGAAATATCTAGCGTTTGATGACGCTTCTCAAAGTAGCATGGCTATTCCACCTTCCTCGGCCAACTCAAAGGATAGCTCGTCCCAGATCCGGGAAAGACGTCCCCTTCCTCCGTTGCTAAGTCGGACAACGTCTCAACCAGGTTCCAAGCCGAAGCAAGATCTACGAAGGGCTGCTATCTCATCAAATGACGTTCCCGGTTTGGGAAAGCTCTTTGACGACGAAGAGCCGACAAGGCGATCAATAGATTCTGAACGTTCGGCGCCTCTATTCGATGATGATTACGATACCGATCCGCTTGCCATGTCCACCCAGAGTCTTAATCGGGACGGCACGAACGGTGACTCAGAAAATAGTGACAAGCAAATAATCGAGAACATGGAGGCGGCGTTAAATGATATTATCACCAACGAGCCGAAGAATGGGAGATTGGCGGAGCTCTCCGCCAGTGACCCGATCCGACAATCACCGCGCAGCTCGATTGAAGCCCCTAGGGTTGATGGGCGAGGTGATGATAAACTGAAACCCAGCATCGCCTCCCTTGGTCTTCTGGACGGTTCTTCGCGCCGCGGCGTGTTTGATGACGACCTTTTCCCTGAGCAGCAGAAATATCTTGAGGATGAATACGAAGAGCCAGATGGTGGAGATGGCAAGGACTCTGCAGACGAGGTCCATGAAGCGGCACCAGGAGATCTTGGACTGACGGAGGCAATTCAGGCGCTCACAAAAGACATTGAGAAGCTTGGATCGCAAGAATCAGTGGTCGATACACTGACCCGAAAGGCCGAGCTCACCAACAATACAGCAGAGCTCAGAATTTTACGAAAGTCAAAAACAAGCATTCAACGAGAGCTTCACCGCAAAGATATGCAACGTCAGCAGTACATGATCCAGGAGAGTGACAATAGCCTCTATGGCCGGTCGACCGTACGAATCAAGTCCATTGTGGTGGGCAAAGAGGAGGATGGTCGAGAATTCGCCATGTGTACGCTCACATCCCTCTTGTTTAGATCCTGACTAACTTTCGCAGATGTTGTCGAAGTGCAAAGAAATGCCGGAGAGCAGATGCCTGCAGCTTCCTGGGCTGTCGCTCGTAGATACAGCGAGTTCCACGAACTTCACCACCAGTTGCGAATGCGGTACCCCTCCGTGCGTCAACTCGAGTTTCCTCGGCGGCGAATGGTCATGAAGCTCCAGAAGGAGTTTTTGCAGAAGCGACGTCTAGCTCTCGAGGCGTATCTCCAGCAGCTGTTGTTTCTCCCAGAAGTGTGCAGGAGTCGTGACTTGCGCGCCTTTCTCTCTCAGCGAGCAATCATTCCACGTAACGAAACTCCGGGAGTCGGGGAGACCAAAGATCTAGTGACCCGTATATACAACTCCGTCGCTGATGGCATGGATGATTTCCTTGGCAACTTTGGCGTACTTGATCAGCTCTCAATCGCTGGACAGAATCTCATCTCCGCTGCCACCAACCAACAGCCCAACGCTCCCGTTACAGCTACAGACACAACGACTGAAGATGCCGTCACAACTGCCGAGGCCGAAGCCGAACTCAACGCCTTTGAAGATCGTGAGCTAGAACCGTTTATCAAACCTATTTGCGATCTCTTCCTGGAAACATTCGAGCTTAACAAAGGCAACAACTGGCTACGTGGCCGCGCGGTCGTTGTTGTCCTTCATCAGCTGCTCGGCGGCACAATAGAGCGCAAAGTCCGCGAAGGAGCCCGCTCTTTGTTTCAAGACGAGCATTTGGTCCGCTACCTCGCGCTAACAAAGGATACTCTCTGGCCCGGCGGTACATTTCGCGAGAATAAAGTGCGCACCGCCCCAGAACGCCTCAAGAGCCGCACAGAGGCCAGTTTAGTTCTTGCAACTCTCATCCCAGATCTCGCGGGGAGTGTCGTTGGACGCGCAAACGCTCAGGCTGCAGCAAGGAGGATTTTCGCAACGTTGAACAATCAGCGGCTAAACGCACACTTGATATTCACATTGTTAGACGAAATTGTCCTGGTCTTGTTTGGTGGTGAGAAGACTGCAGGACGGATACGACTCTGACAGTGACCCAGATCACGCCTTACCTTAATGATCCTTGAACGATAATGACTTGCATGACTACAACGGCGCCAACGGCCTGCCGATGTGTACCTGCTCGGACCTCCTGTATATTTAGACTTTGCAAGGTCGGGCGAGTTGTGAATCCCATGGATTTGGGCTTGTCTCACTCTACACGATGATGTTTGATTAGCGATGCCTCTCATAATTAATATATCTTCGCCTGTTTCATTCCTTCTCTCTGACTTGTGCTCGCGAGGAATATGCTGGTTTTAGCAGCACATGTAATTTATACGTCTTCAAGATAGCCTCCCTGGGTAACGACAGTTGCTACCCTCATAGCGACCCTCGATCTCAGTATCTGCACCATCATTAACGTATACTATGTCGGAGACAATATGTAGAAAAGACATTGGAGCACGCTGTAGAATCTGGCATTGGGGATCCAAGATACCGAGCTCAGAGTAACCGCGCTTTATTTTTCAGAAACCGAGCTTTTTGATAGGCTATTCGCCTGGGTTGTGGGAGTCTAGTAATGTCTCTGAATGTGGGGTATGGATAGGTACGGATACTCCAGCTCCACTTGAAATAACTAGTATAGAGCCACGTGGAGATATGGTGGAGCATGTGGCCTACTTCTTTACATAGAATCTTGTCAAAACAAAACCATCCGACACTTGAATACATCTGTCTCATTGAATCAATGTGAGAGGCCTGACCATTAAGATTGGCTCTGTGTGTACTGCGCTTTGGCGGTATGGACAACCGGAGAGAACACTGAGTGTAGCTGGAGCTGAGATAAAAAAACAACGAATATCAGATTACAGAGAAGAAACAAACGCCTGTACTCTGGACGCAAACTTCTAAAGCTGCGGACCATGGGGAAGCAATGCTCATAAGAGACAGGGCAAGAGACAAAGCATGTCAAGTCACAGAAGTCCCTCACGGACTTTGACCAGGAGTGGTGACACCGCATACATTGAGGTGGACCGTGGACAAGCGACTTACGCCTCCTCCTTGGCCTTCTTCTTTGACTTCTTGCCTGTCGGAGCAGGGGGGCCTTGCTTGGTCTGGTGAACAATGAGGCGTGTCCAGCACTCTTCCTTGTCCCACTCGAAGCCAGCGAGGTAGGGTTTGTCCAGCTCGTCGTCAGCCTTTGTAAGACTCGTTAGCTTACCTTTCTCGTGCAGTATAATGTTGGTTCTAACCTTCTTCTTGAACTGCTTGTAGATTGCGTCCAGTGCATCCTTGATTGTCACGCCCTTCATGTTGCGGGCCGTTACCTCCAATCCGAGGGGGAAGTGCAAGTCGATCTTCTTGACCGGGGGATTGATGAGTTGAAGTTTGAGGATATCTTTGTCCTCAATCGTTGATGGCGAGGTGTTCAGCTTCCTAAGCGATGTTAGCAACGTGAATCGACGAGATCATGACGGATATGTACCATCCCGTCTTCTGTGTCTCGATGGGTAGGGTGATCTCGATTCCTTTCTCCTCTTCGTAGCGAACAAATGATCAGCAAACTTAGTGATAGCTAAGCAGTGTCCTGAATACTTACCCAATTCCTTGATGTTGTAAACACCTTCAGCCTGAGATGAGTTGCGCTTGTGGGCCTTTTTGTCGGCCTTGTCGGGTGCCTTTTCATCCTTGGGGGATATCGTCAAGCCAGCAACGGCGGAATCGACCTTGGTGAGCTCGGGGTGCTCGAGGTTCTCAACAGCAGACATGGTTGCAATCGAGCTAGAGGAATAAACGCAAAACAGGTGTTGAGTGTTCGATGGAGATCTAATTCTCAGGAAGGTAGGTTAGCTCAGTGTTCCTCTCCGGGATGACTACTCAGGAACACAATGAGGACGACCAGGTCACGCAATGTTCGAAGCCATGATTGGGCATGCTAATGAGAGGGATACTACAGAGGTGGATGGTAAAGGAGGGTGGTGGTAAGTGGAAATGCAGGGGCAGAGTTGAGCTTACCAGTTGGTTGGATGCGAACGGACGAGTGTTGAGATCCAGGGGAGATGGAAAGGAAGAGAAGAGGAAGAGGGGAGCGGGAAGAAAAAGGGCGAAGAGGAGAGGTGATGGGCAGAGGGGAGCAAGGGAAAGAAAGAGGGGAAGGGCAGGTGACCTGGGAGAGCCAAAGTATGATGCCTCGCTCCGTCCTCCCCGGCCTGTCACTGGCTTCCTATCCTTTCAATGGCGACTAGGATTTCCGGGATATAGTACGACTACAGTCTGTATTGCAATTGGTCCTAGACAGATCTTATAAAGACACAAGAGAGCTATAGTGATAGAGCTTAGAAGACAATCTCAGGAGAAGCAGAAGAGGTATGCGTGGTACGCTGTATAACACGATGTTGAGGTGGGGTTGAGAAGCTCCAGGCTGTGGCAAGGGGGATGGGATGCTATGGAAGAAGCGTTGGATGATAGCCAGATGCGCCTTGCAATGATGAAACAGCCTGCTTCCGGAAAGGTCTCGCACGAGTTGATGACTATATCAACATACTACTAAGATACTATCAGCAAAGCTCGCTAGCGGTGGTTGTACTAGTACACTGTAGAGCAATGCCACCGGCTGCCAGTGAACGGCCCGGCATGCCGTATGATGTGAGTGGTGATGAAAGGATCTCCGCACCTGTCGCAGATGCATCAGATGATGGTTCAACCCGTGTCGGCCTTCCCGCATCATCCCACCGGGGATCTTTCTGTAGATGTCTCATAATTTGTACAGAGCTAGTCCCTTGTTTCTCAGACACAGCGCAAAGCACCAGGTCACAGAGTAGCAGTGTTGCAGCATTGGATCACGCGAGCCTGACGTCTGGAGAGGAGCTCAATCCGGCCCACCCAAGCTAAGGCTGCACCCCGCATTTCCACCCGCTCCACTTGCCGTCAGCACTGAGCTGTTTGGCCTCTGGCATCTGGGCATTGATAGATTGTAGTTGAATTGCGAACAATTGGAGACACTACGGTACCGTAACAAATATTGTGATGAGGACTGACTACCATTGACAATATAACTCAACGCTGGTAACTATCTGAAAGTTCCAGAACGAGTGATGAAGGCCGGTAAACATCAGAATCACGTGTCCGCTCCGCGCTTCCGTCTCAGCATTTCAGCATGGACTTTTTGCGGAGATACATAGGTAACCCAGATGCTGACGACACCACTTGTGACTTTCTGGGGTTGACGTTATGGATAGTTCCGAGCATGGTCCCATGGCAATTGGCGAGCCATCATATTGGTTTCTGTCGGCAATAGTTTGTTTTGAACTGGTCGGCTGGATAGTTAAAGTTAGATATATTTCCAGTCGCAGATAGAGACAGCGGAGAGTAAAGGACAAGCATCAATTCTCTGAGGCGCTCGAGAGAGATCAAATAGAAGCTTCGTCCACCTTGCTGTACCCAGCCGTTTGGCACTATATGGGAGATGTCTCGAGGTTCTCCCTCGTGGGCTATCTTACTTGGGCCTATCGAGAAATTGTTCTTCAAGACAGACCCTGGTAACTATATTAGACCGTTAGATTTGGGGATGTGGCATTATTGACTAACGCGGGTGGAACGCAGATCCCGACTGAGAAAACTGGTATGGACACGCACCACAAAGCGGTGAGTGTAGAAGTCTGAGGTCGCGATACTGCCGGTCCAGCGCGCGTTGATATCGGACCTTCTCTCCAACGCTCTTGTCTTGCCTGGAAGCTTTCAAACAACTCATAACAAGCAATTCTACCTCGCCTCTGTCACTGCAGCTCTCTTCACATGCGCTCTTGATATCTGTTCCTTGGTCATTACAGTCGCATCGTTCATTCCATCATACCGAAGGTTCAGCTCGGCGAAAAAAAGTTGTCGACATGTCGGGCCTCTTTGGCGCCACGGGCACAAACACAACAGCTGCAAGCAATACTACAGGCGACATCTCGAAAGATGTTGCCCTTAATTCCCCTCCAGAGGACAGCATTTCCGATCTACGCTTCTCGCCCGCGAGCCAACATTTGGCTGTAGCGTCATGGGATAAGAAAGTTCGCATCTACGAGATCAACGACCAAGGCCAGAGTGAAGGAAAGGCTCTTTTCGAGCACGAGGCTCCCGTGTTGAACTGCTGCTGGTCACCTGTAAGTATTGTTAACTTGTTACATGTCCTTTCCGTCACTGACAAGGATTGTTTAATTAGGACGGGTCAAAAGTCGTTGGAGCAGGCGCAGACAAGGCAGCTCGCATGCTCGATCTAGGTGCCAACGCTACTACACCTATCCAGGTTGCCGCGCACGATGCTCCAATTAGATGCTGTCATATGATTAACAACCCGGCTGGTGGTACGCCCCTTCTCGTGACGGGTGCCTGGGACAAGCAAGTCAAATACTGGGATTTGCGGCAATCAACGCCTATCGCATCTGTGGAGTGCCAGGAACGTGTTTACGCAATGGATGTCAAGGACAAGCTGCTAGTCATCGGAACGGCAGACCGGTACATCAATATCATCGATCTCAACAACCCCACAAAGTTCTACAAGACCATGCAGTCTCCCTTGAAATGGCAAACACGAGTGGTTAGTTGCTTCCAAGACGCAAGCGGATTCGCCGTAGGGAGTATCGAGGGCCGCTGCGCTATTCAATACGTTGAAGACAAAGACTCGGGCTCAAACTTCAGTTTCAAATGCCACCGTGAAACACCCCCCAACCAGCGTGATATCAACAACATCTACTCCGTCAACGCCATCTCTTTCCACCCTCAACACGGCACCTTCAGTACAGCCGGTAGCGACGGAACATTCCACTTCTGGGACAAGGACGCCAAGCACCGTCTAAAGGGTTACCCTAGCGTCGGGGGAACGATTTCTAGCTCGGCTTTCAATTCTAACGGCAACATCTTCGCCTACGCTGTGAGCTACGATTGGAGCAAGGGATACTCGGCGAATACCCCACAGCTTCCCAACAAGGTCATGCTTCACCCAGTCGCACCGGAGGAAGTGAAGCCCAGACCGGGTACTAGGAGGCGATAATCGGGTTTGACTGGCGCATGCATGGGGAGGGTATTCAGTCAAAAGAGGAGGCTAGGCGACAGGTGGGATGGGAAACTGGGAATATACCTAGGTAATATACAACTATCAGCACTTAGGTTACCTTATCATTGTTATGACAGATTAAAACAAGCGTGTCACTTGCTATTCAGCACACTCCCATCGATTCGACAAAGCCCAGTAAACATGATATGATGAAATAAAAACAAATTCATCTGGAAATTCGAATAAGAATCCAATCGTATTCATGGATATGTAAGTGTTGAATTTATCGCTCATAATTTACTCTCGTCTTATCTTCGAGTCTACCAAAATACTTCTCCGTAACTACCTGCCGCTGCGGCTTAAATCAAGATGTTGGAATCGTAACTTGCGCAACACCATCAGTGACCTTCTCAACAGCCTCATCGTTCTTCGCCTGGCCCGCAACATCAGTGGACTCGGCACCTCCCTTGGCCGAGGCTTCGACGGGGGCAACACCGCCGGCACCCGCAGCGGCAGCAGCCTCCTTAGCCCTCTTCTCTTTCTTCTTTGCCTTGGCGGCATCCTTGGCCGCCTTCTTTGCAGCGGCTTTGGCAGCCTCCTCTTCCTTCTTCTGGCGATCAGCCTGCGAGCCGCCGAACTGGTCGCGCCAGATATCCGCCTTCTTGGAGTCAATGCGCGAGAACAGATACTGGGCCTTGCCGATCTTGTGACCGGGCTTTAGAGAGTTGGGCTTCCAGCCGTCTTTGATGTCCTCGAGGGAAGGGATGAGTTGGAAGGGAGCGTTGAGCTGCTCGTTGATGGACTTGGAGGTGGCGGGGAGGTAGGGGGCGAACACACTGGCGAGGAGGTGGATGAGGTTGAGGACTGTGCCGACGACGGCGGCGGCACGCTCGGGTTCGTTGGCGATAAGGGTGTTGTCCAGTCGGTTAGCCTGGATCAAGCCGTTACCGGCCTCGGCAATTCTCATGGCAGTGTGGACACCAGCACGCAAGTGGACGCTGTCCATTTCTTCAATGTATTGGCGGAGGAGATCGGTGACCTCGTCCAGATTCGGCTGGAAGCTCTCTGGGACGGTGAATTCAGGAATGGTTGAACTGTATGAGGCAGCGACAAGCTTGATAACTCGGTTGACGAGGTTACCCAGCTTGGCCAGCAATTCACTGTTGTTGCTGTCGACAAACGATCTCCATTCGAATTGAGTGTCTCCTGTCTCCGGACGGTTCTTCAGAAGGTAGTAACGCCAAACGTCTGGCGGCACACCAGTCTCTTTGGCGTTGTTACCAAAGACGCCGATTCCGCGAGACTTACTGAACTTTCCACCCTCGTAGTTCAGATATTCCGCAGTATTCAGATGATGGAGCATAGTCCACTTATCTTTGGTTCCCAATTGACACCCAGGGAAGATGACGCTGTGGAAGGGTACGTTGTCTTTGCCCAGAAATTGATAGAGCTGGACATCCTCGGGGTTGCGCCACCAGAGTTCCCAGTCAGGAGTATAGTTGGCAGTGATCGATGGATAGCCAATGCACGCCTCAAACCACACATATAGCACCTTGTTATCGAACCCATTCAAGGGGACAGGGACACCCCATTTAAGATCTCTGGTGATACCACGGTCCTTCAAACCTTCTCTTAACCAGTTTTCAGTGATGTTGCGGGAGTTCTTGGGCCAGTCACCCTTTTCCATAGCAGGGAGGACGTATTTCTCGATTTCAGGCTGGAGCTTGTCCAGAAGGAGGTGAATGTGTTTCGTTTCTCGCTTCACTGGGGCAGCGCCGTCGAGCTTACATTTCGGGTTGATAAGGTCGAATGGATCGAGAAGATGGCCGCACTTATCGCACTGGTCTCCGCGAGCGTCATCGTAGTGGCATCGTGGGCACTCTCCCTCAACATAGCGATCAGCCAAGAAGGACCCATGGGTCTCGCAGAACGGCTGTTCAGCGGTCTTTTCCGCAAGGTACCCATTGTCATAGAGCCGCTTGAAGATAGCTTGAGAAATTTCGGTGTGTTTTTGTGTCGGAGTGCGTCCGAAATGATCGAATCCAATCTCAAACCATTCGTACACTTCTTGATGAATCTTATTGTACTTGGCGCACAGCTCCTCCGGTGTCACCTTCTCCTCCAAAGCTTTTGTTTCTGTCGCAGTACCGTATTCGTCTGTTCCACATATATACAGGGTCGGATGACCGCAAGCCTTATGGTACCTAAGAAGCTCTCACATTAGCTGGCTGGCCCATACGGCTCTACCTATAAGCTGATGACTCACCTGGCGAAAACATCGGCACTGAGGACGGATCCCACTATGTTTCCCAAGTGAGGAACGTTATTCACATAAGGCAAAGCACTAGTAATTAGGATATTGCACTCGCCCTTCTCGGGCAAGATTTTTTGGTCCGTAGCCATGGTGGGTGATAGCGATGGCGGGGTTGTGGAGGGGCAAAAGATGGACTAGAAGGAGCTTTTTTGGTGGTGGATGATTCATCGCCCGCCGGCAGGGCGTTGCACTCGAGCAACAAACAACTCCACAGCGCTGTTTCTTTTTTTTCGATCCCTTTCTTTGTTGATTACCGTGATTATTTCAACTTTGAAGGCTGATAATATTCTCCTTATCGGCTGCGCCTGGCTCGACTACTAGCCAACATGGACACCAATATATTTGAAAGCCTTCTTGATTTGGAGGAAGATTTTTACAAAGAAGGCTTCGACCTGGGAGCTGCGGATGGCGCGGAGGCTGGCTATACGGAAGGAAGTGTGTTTGCAGTGGAAAAGGGATTCGAGAAGTTTGTTGAATTGGGCAAACTATATGGCAAAGCGTTGGTCTGGGCTCAGAGGCTTGCGGTTATGAAAGTGGACGCACACACGACTCTGGATTCTGAATCGCCTGCTGACATGCAAAAAGAGAAGACTTTTCTGAGCCCTTCTGTCTGCAAGGAAATGGCAATCTTCTCCCACAGCTCTCGACTTGCACGAAACCTCGAAACCCTTCTCGAATTGGTCGATCCAGCATCACTGCCCATGCAAAACACAGAAGAGGCTGTCTCAGACGTAGACGAACGCTTGAAGGGGGCCATTGTCAAAGCTAAGCTTATCCAGCGTGCATTCGGGGAGCGCGAAGATACCTCAGACATACAACCTGATGGCAAAGGTGGTCAAGCTTCTGGTGATGGCACTGGTAGTATTGAGGATATCAGCTCTCTCAACATCAGACACTGATCTGCGCCTGAGAGGAATTCATCCATCAATGAGCACTCCTCTACTTCTCACATTTCGAAGAACGTGATAACGCTCTCACGGCACTCGCATCGTCGGATCGACTGGCCATTCTGAAGAGATCAACAGCTATCTCTCTTGAATGTTCAAATTACCCTAGGAATCATCTCTCCACGAACGCGACATCAAAGATAACCTCGTCCGGACGGAGTTCCCTTAAATGCCTCCAGACATAGACAAGGGCGGGGGAGGGTTGATGAGGACTGTTAGGATCTCGAAGGAATGGTTTCCTACGGCACACTTTCTCAGTGTCGACACGCATGGCACAAACAAGCTTCGCTGTGCCTCCGCTAACAAGCATACAGCAATGCTAAGGATGCGACAAAACATCTAAGGGGCATGGCTGTGTGATATCACGCAGAGAGCGCTTCAGGTGTTGTGGAAGACGCGTAGCGATTGACAAAATGCAAACGACTTGCTTGGTTCTCGAAGCTTAGATTAGTATGTACTCCAAGTACCGTGGACATCGGAGTAGATCGCAGACTGCAGATTTGGCACTATATGACGCAATCCTCAACCAAGCGGCACTCATCGACATCATGGAAGCTCGTTGTCATGCTTTGGTAGTATTAATGATAATCACATCTCGGGGTAGGACGAAGTGATGGGCACGAGGCGGCCCATGGACGAGAGCGGAGGCAGACGAGCTCGGGTTTCGAGCCAGACTCTCCTCGGTCGTATCTAGTCGAGTCTAATCTGTCTTGTTGAGCCCAGACGGGTTAGTTCCTGCAAGATCCATCATCTTGTTGTTTCCAGTTCGCACAGTCGAGGCCGATCTCAACAATGCGCCTGTAGACTAGACTACGAGGTAGAAATTGATTGATGTCGCTGGGCCATGTTTGATGATAGGCGTGGTGGCCTCGGCTGGGGTTGGAGAATTTAGACTCAGGATTTAGTGAAAGCTCTTTCTGACTGCCAGCTTGTTCTTCGGTTGACCGCTTGTTCAAAGGCTTTTAGCGACTGCAAAATACTTTTTGGTGCTTCGTGATTGATTGCTCCTCGATCTGACCAACGCTGGCCAGGAACCGCACTTTCTAGCTCTCTCCAACTCACTTCTCTCGTCTTTCCTTCGCATTTCTTCACTGTGTTTCTCTCTGGAAAAAATATCCAGTCTACTGGTACATTGGTCTTCTTCGAGAGTGGTCATCTGTACCGCAGCACGAGCCACGTGAAAGCGGCCTCGCAGTTCCGTCCCGCCAGAGATAAGATCAAAACTTCCAGGGCAAACGAACACGAGAACACCAACGCCAGGCAAGGTACCGTCGATAGCTCTCGTCAGCAGCTCGTCATCGCCGATCTCTTATACTGTTCGGCTCGATGATCTCCTGCTGAGATTTCTCTGCCTCTGCTCCTGCCTCCTCCAGGTCCCACCGGTACCTGGAGGCTGTTAGACCGCCATCGCGTCGTTGATCTGGCTCACCAGCAACTTCTACCCATCTTCACCCCGTCGGGCGCGCGTCCTCGTTCGCGCCCCTGAACATCCGGCCCAATGTGGCTCTTTCGGATACTATCTTCGGCCCTCTTCTTGACCGTCACTGTTTCCTCCATCCCGCTAGCGTTTGACGTGGGCGGGAAGACGTGCGGTCTGGCCTTTTCGCTCTCTCTCGCGACATTCTACTTCCTCTTTTCCTTCTTGAAGCTTACGACGCCGGACCGATCCTGGTTTCGCTCTTCACTCATCGTTATAATCAGCTCTGCGCAATGGGTTCTCATTCCGATCCTCCTTATTTGGTCGCTCAATCGTTTCTCCGTCGACACGGATGGTAATACTTCGTGGGTGGAGCGGACTTTTAGTGGGAAGCGTGCACAAGACTCCTCTATTCAGAGTTGGATCTTTGGGCGTGATGGTCTTCTGGAGTCCGTGGCGATCGGCAACTGGGATAAACTCCTCAGGTGGTCCACTCCGGTGTTCCAGCTTGCAGAAGGCTTTTGCAGTTTGCTGGTTATCCAAGCCGCAGGTCAAATAACACGATGGCTCGTGAACCGTGGCGGACGGAGCGACAGCTGGATGGTATGTCTACTTTAACGATATAAGGCTGTTATTAGACTAACTTGACCTCGCGCGATAGATCGGCTTCCTTGTCCTTTCGGCGTCCATCATTTCGAGCTCCGTATATTTCCTCTGGCGCGTTCTCCAGTTTCCTGAGATCTCCAATGTCGATTCTGCTCTAATAGGCGTGACCGTGACGTGCGCGGTCATATTATGCGCTTGGGGAATTGGAAGTGGCCGCGGTAACCCAGTCGAGAGCTCTCTCCTATTCGCCTATGTCGTGCTATGCATCTACCAAATCTTCACGGATTATCAGCCATCACACCCTGTGGAGCAACCAGTTCCGTCGCCTTCGCAGGCGGGGGACTTCCCTCCACTTCCGCCCATTATCATGGCCTCGTACACTACTCTGATGCACGCTCTGTCCCTCCTACCATCCATAATCCACGCTGCTTTCAACATGATTACCGCCGTTTTCAGCGCGGTAACTCCATCCGTTTTGATCTCGCTTACTTACCGCATCCTCGTGTTGTATGCCTCAACCCGGATCATACCTGCAGTTCGCGAAGCAGGCGCTCGTGCGCTCTCTCAAGAAGCTTCGTTGGATGACTCAGATGCGGCTGGCCAATTTTTGGGCTTTCTCAGCTACTTTTCGCCATCGATCCTTATTTCGGTCTACACCAGCCTCCTTATGCAGCATTTTGCAACAACATCGCAAGCCATGGGTGGCAGTGGACAGTGGTGGAGCACGCAGGGTGCGGAGGGCGGAAATCTTTGGCGTTGGATCAACCTTGCCGGCACACTGGCCCTTTATGCTGTCGAGCTTTGGCTCGGAGCCGCTGATGACCTAGATTCAGGACTGGCCGGCCATTGGAAGACAGATTGAGCGTGCAATCGAATATGAACTTCATCGTTGACAGCTCATTTTAATCCCGTGGGGATCAAAGGGATTAAATCTCATTCTGGTCGCGTCCCGCTGGGTCTTCCCACCGTACATGTACGGCTTCAAGAGATGCTGCATTGAACTTCCATGACCTTGATTGGGAGCTCGACCCTCAGTCGGCGAGCCATCCATACAAATATCGATCGATTTTTTGGGTATCCCGCCAACGGTGTGGCTTCCTTCGGAGGATACAATTGCCTATCTCGCATCCAAAATTCCCAGCTCACGACCTTGAATTTTCTTGCTTTCCTCATGATTTTCCGAAAGCACATCAACCCAGCTCCTCCCCCACTCTGGCCTTGCCCCGAAGGAGTATGCATTTGTCATCGATTCGACTGCATGGACGGATGACCTGAGCCGAGCTTTCGAAGATGAATGAACACATACCGAGTTTACTAGGTGGATTCTGGCTCCCATCGCTAGGTCATCCTCCGCAACTCGGCTGTTCCCGTATCATCCAGTGTGGATGATCTGACGACCCTTCACATCATTCCGTCATTTATTCCTCCTTAGACACCCCATACTCTATGAAATCTTTCGCTTGTCAATATACCCCGGACCATTTCTTTGAACCTTGTCGGCTCGCGGCCACTTTCTAGAGTCCTGTCTCTGGTCCTGTACATACGAGACTTCCTATTTTAACTATACGTCCATCAACTCCAATTTCTCTGAAGAACTCCACGGCGCAGGTATTCATAGTCTTGCCTGCCTATAATACTCAATCTTTTACTGGTCGTTCTCGAGAAGATTTAAATTTCCTAAGGTCCTTCCGGAACTGACTTTCAACCTTCCGCTACCTTCACGGTCGTGCATATCGAGGCGCGTGTCATCAATGTATTATAGATACAGAATATATGTATGATAGCTCTAGAGTACAGGGCATAGCAATGAGATACTAATAATGGTTGACGCTATGTTTAGATCATTTCAGTGATCGCTTCAGTGCTCGCTTCGTTTGCAGTATAGGCACTCATGAACCTTTGGCTGGGTAGGACAAGCCGTGAATACAGGCAATCATGGCGCACCAACATCAGAAAGAAGTCCGAGAGGGTTACAATAGTGGTGAAAACTGAATGTTCATGAAAGTAATCAATAAGTGACGTGATATCGATATGAACAAAGAAATGAGGAAATGGACAGGAGAATAGTGACACCATGCCCTAGCCAGCGCCAATATGAAACAAGCACAAACCTGCGCGAGCCCGACTAACAGCATTTTGAGGATGTACAACCGTCCGCGAACAGGTCGTGTCACATCCCCCTAGCCGAAGAATACGGTCGAGGCGAAGCATTTCCTATGCTGGCGATGCTCAGGTGACCAAGGGCGTTGGAGTACCCCGCACGGCACCTTTGCTTTTCCTGACCCCTCGACCCTTGACAAGTTCGGACAAAGGGGGCCGATGTTCGGGATTACACCAAGGAGAAGGCAGAAACAAAGCGCCAGGCTCTTTTCGTACTATCGTTCACTGGTATAATAAGGAAGGGGAAATGAATAAGAAATAGGAGAGTGAAATATCCGTATTGAAAGAAATATTCACCGTCGAATCGGGACACTCCCGGTAGCGGGAGGTGAGCTCACAGCTTCTTCCTGGTCCTTGTTCTCGGCTGCGTTCTCAGCTGTTTCGGGTTGGTTTTCGGACTCATCCACGCTCCTTCCGCGCTGGAGGAAGCTCCCCTCCTTGATGGGACTTCGACTTTGGAATCCAACAGAGCCCGGGTGACTGCTAATACTGCCGGGAATGTGCTGTCCTCCTTGGGCGCTGATGCTTCCGCCATTATTCCCGGTCACAGGGTTATTCGCACCAGGCGACGTAGCGGTTAGATGAGGGATATTTTCGGGCACAGGGTGTTGTGAACCGATGTTGGTAACGCCGACATCCGAGGCCTTTCCAGCTTTGCTAAGAGCATAGTCGCCAGAATCAAAGTACTTCCGCTCCTAGATAACAGAGAAAGTTGTTAGACATATTCAATAGCTGAAGCAGCAATCATGAACCACATACCTTGAGCTTGTTCTGGAGCAGATCTTTCTTGTTGGGCATTTTCCCATAGAGACGCAGTAGGCGCTGCTCATCAGGGCTCAACTTCTAGACTAGAGTCAGAACCAGGCTAATGTATGTACAGCGGAAACGGGCAGCTAGCAAAGACATACGCTGGTGTCGACCTTGTTCTGCTGGTGAGGATTCATCGTGATGATTAATTGCAACGACCGCGGTTACAAAGTGGTTGATTGAAGACAGAAGAAGTCGTAGGAAGGCAGGCAAACGGGAGGTATTTCACTGAAGGCGTCGGGCGGGGAGGTTCGAGTTGGACGAGGTATGTTGGGTGTCGTCAGAAGACCCCACTGATGGCGGGGTGGGAGAATGATGTAGATAGGTCGGTCAGAGAGGCCAGAGCGTGAAAACAGATTATCACGGATGGTAAAGTGCGGTTAAAAAGTCACAAGCGGCAAGACGAGGATTGAGAAGAGGAAAACAAGAGCATCTAGAGGGGAAATGGACGGCAGAAGTACTTGGGAGGACAATAATAGGTGAAGTCTAAAGGGCGACAGGGCCCATACTTGGGAGTCTTGGGTTGATTACTGCATCACTCGGCGCCCAACAAGGCAGGTCCATTACCTCATCTGGCTAGTCCCGCGGATCTGAAACTGGATCCTGGAAATTATGCGTATCGCTGTGTCGCTGTATCACCGTATCAGCTGTGTCGATAACTGGCAGATATTGCCTGTCTTACCTCAGTTATCTAGAACTTTGCAAGGAACGAGGAAGTTAGAGCTTCTATATGAAATGATTAAGAAGAAAAAGTAGAGACTTGTGCCAGAGCATGCTCGTCATGAAGCGTGGTCAAGGTAATACCCTGTAATGATCTGGTTCCCAGTTCTTCAGCAGATACAGCTTAGCCATCTTGAGTTTAGACTCGCCTGTCGCGGGCGAAATCGTCACATTTCTTGGGCAATAAATTAATTGACTTTATAGCAGTAGTGAGTGCCTGTTTTGACAGCGACGAACCTCAAGTCTGGGTGGTTAACATCGGTGGGAACAGGTTCCTCAGTCCGTCACCTAAGTTCTTTCTGGCTTTCACATCGATACCTAATACAATCCACATTCTGTTTGTAGTCTTTTTTTTTTTTCAGTCCGAGACTAGATACCCAACGTCCAGCTGATTCATTGCTTTTGCTGACCGATATTGCAGGTTCATCATGGGTGACCAAGCCGCTTCCAAAACGCCAGTCACAATTGTGGTTGAGCATCTGGACCCCGAATTGGGCGCCTGGTCCGCTCTGGAGTATGGCTGTATTGCCCGAGAGTCCCATGCAGCGGGCAGCAAGTTCCTCTTGAGTTCAGTCCCCACGTCGTTGCAGATGCCAGATGACCTGGCCGCTACCGAAGGGCTTGAGGTTGAGCATCGCAGTGTCGAGGAGGTTTTCGCGGACCGTAAATCCAAGGTCTGCCTGTTGGACCCTTCAGCTAAGACAGAACTTAGTCCCGCAGATGGAGATAATTTTGAAGTCTTTCTCTTTGGAGGAATCTTGGGTGCGAATCCTTCGTAAACCATAAAACGCGGGCTTCTTTTGAGCTGACATCAAGCGTTGGCATACAGGTGATGACCCTCCACGCGGTAAATTGAGCTCAAGCCCTTGCAGGAATACTTTCCACTAATTGTGCCGAAACCAGACCGTACCTCCGAGCTTAGGAAGAAGGGGTACGAGGGAAGGCGACTTGGACCCGTGCAGATGACGACTGATACGGCCGTACGGGTTACTCGCATGGTTGTCCACGAGAAAGGTACACAGACTATGCTAAACCATTGAGGCCGATGGCGTGCCTAACATATACTGACCCCTACCAGTTCCCTTAGAAGAGATTCATTACGTTGACCACCCGGAGATTGTGGTCAATGAACACGAACGGACCGAGATGCCCTTTCGCTACGTGAAGGACAGCAACGGCGAGCCTATCATGCCCAAGGTACGCCACAATAGACTGACTCCTCAGACCTCACTCTCGTCGATTCGTGAGTCGGATTTACTGACTTTTATCAGGGCATGGTGGAGCTGATCAAAAAGGATGCGGATCAGGGGATTGAGGATCTTTTCTAGCCATGCACGCGGAGCAGAGAGAGTAACGTGTGCATACAACCAACACCTTTTGAAGGAAGACATAAAAATTAATGACACAACACAATAAGAATCGTGAATGTCTTCAAGTGCCTCATTGAGCATCGAATGCGGCAAGTCTGGCGGCCGTGACGCTCTCCGTACTCTAAAATACGTCTCTGCCGCGCAGCGCGGACCCCAGTTCGGTAAGGGACCGTAATCAGCTTACGAATGGCCACGCTGCCTCTGCTTTGTTTCACCAAAGTGGCAGCCTCATTCTCCTGCTCTCACCCATTTTCTCTCATTAACCTCTTTTACCTTCTTTTCTTTGGATCTGTTCCTTGCAGTTATTCGATACTCTGATTCATATAACCAGAGTATTAAGTTGATCTTGCGCCGCTCGCATGCAGAATCGGCTCCGGCGCGGCATTCAACTATCAACATCAATGAGACCTTGAAGCCTCACCCTCTACGCCGGATCTCGGAGCTCCTCCATCAATCGTCCTCTCACTTACTTCGACTATTTCCAGGTCTTAGATGGCTTCTAGGAGGACAAGTGGCTCGCTGTTCTCAGCGTGGGCACTCTCATTGTTCTTTCTGCTTAGCCCCGTCGTAACCTTGGCTCAATCAGCAGCGGACTACTATGTGAAGTCACTACCTGGGGTCCCGCAGGGGCCCCAGTTGAAGATGCATGCCGGGTATGCATTCAATCCGTTATCATGTTCCGAGCACAACTAACTGTGTATCTCATTCCAGGCATATCGAGGTAGACCCGGAGCATAACGGACACCTTTTCTTCTGGCATTACCAGAACCGTCATATTGCGAATCGCCAACGGACAATAATCTGGCTAAACGGAGGACCCGGATGCAGCTCGATGGATGGCGCGCTGATGGAGGTTGGCCCGTTTCGTCTGAAGGACAATGCGACTCTGGAATACAATGAGGGTTCATGGGACGAATTCGCGAATCTTCTTTTTGTCGATCAACCTGTAGGGACTGGATTTAGCTACGCAAAAACCAACAGCTATCTCCATGAGCTAGATGTTATGGCCGAACAGTTTGTTACGTTCTTGGAGAAGTGGTTTGCCATTTTCCCGGAGTATGAGCGGGATGATGTATGCATATTAGCACCCGCCACTGATGGCCGTCCTTATGCTGACCGGTATCCTCACAGATCTATATTTCCGGCGAATCTTATGCAGGCCAGTATATTCCGTACATCGCGAAAGCCATTCAAGACCGAAACAAAAAGGTCAAAAATAGCAAAGCTCAGTGGAGTCTTCGCGGCCTTCTGATTGGCAATGGCTGGATATCGCCGATAGAGCAGTACCCAGCCTACTTAAGCTTCGCATACGAAGAAGGCCTTGTCGAGGAAGGTAGCAAGCTCGGGAAAGAACTCGAAGTTCTCCTCTCTGTCTGCAAGTCTAAAATGGAAAATGGACACCCAAAAGTGACCATAACGGCTTGTGAAGACATTATCAACAGATTACTTACAGCGACCACGGGCTCGGATAAGCAATGTCTCAACATGTACGACATTCGACTGCGCGACGGGTCTTGTGGCAATACCTGGCCGCCAGATTTGGCGGATATGAAGCCGTATTTGCGAACCCGCGAGGTGATTCAGGCTCTGAATATCAACCCAGAAAAGCAATCAGGATGGGATGAGTGTGACGGCAATGTCGGCAGCATGTTCCGACCACAGAAGTCTGAACCATCAGTTAATCTGCTTCCTGGATTGCTCGAATCAGGTGTTGAGATTCTCCTCTTCAGCGGTGATCAAGACCTGATCTGCAATCATCACGGGACCGAGCAACTCATTAGCAACATGAGATGGGCTGGTGGGACCGGCTTTGAGACCTCACCAGGCGTTTGGGCACCGCGACACGATTGGACATTTGAAGATGAACCCGCCGGATACTATCAACACGCGAGAAACTTGACTTATGTTCTTTTCTACAATGCCAGCCACATGGTTCCATTTGATCTTCCACGTCGCTCCCGTGACATGGTGGACCGTTTCATGAACGTGGATATTGCCAGCATTGGCGGTGCCCCGGCAGACTCTCGCATTGATGGCGAACCACTCCCTCAAACTTCTGTCGGCGGACACCCGAACAGCACAGTCGCCGAAGAGGAAGAACAACAGAAGATTAAGGAGACCGAGTGGCACGCGTACGCCAAATCCGGTGAAGCGGTTCTGGTCGTAGTCATCATCGGTGTCGTGGTCTGGGGCTTCTTCATCTGGCGCAGCCGCCAACGACACAGTGGATACCGCGGCATTTCCATCAAGTCCCCAAGCTCGACTTCTGTTCTGGGACGATTCACCAACAAACGCAGCAATGCGACAGATGTGGAAGCGGAAGCTCGTAACTTTGATGAGGCTGAATTGGATGACCTACATTCACCGGGCTTGGACCGAGAGAATTATGCTGTTGGAGACGACAGTGACGATGAAGACCACCAGAAGGGGCAGGGCCAACAACAAGCTCAACCTACCTCATCGCGAGCCGAGGGTAATATCTTGTAGCATAATCTTTCTCTTTTGGATATTTATAGTTTTCTTTACTTTTCTATATATAAACTCATGCTCGAGTTATATGGGCAAAAACGACCCAACTCCGACTGAATTGGAAATTGATGACTCAAAGCCGTCTTCTCGGTAACTATTAGGTGCTTTTGTTATATCCTCTATGAGTTCTTGGATCCGTATATATATTAACCTATGAGCGTGTCCATGTCCACACTTTGATACTTCCGTCATCAGCGGTGGTAATCAGCACTTCCTCCTCTTGACTCTCGTCCCGGCCCCTGTCAGCCCGTCTCGCCCACGAAACGTGGTTGATCTCATAGATATCATGTGCACCATCCACAACCGCAACGATATCCCATTCCGTAGGTGGGTGTGGCGCGGTGCTCCCACCAGCAGTGGTTATAGCATCAGTAGCATCAGTGTCCATGGGCTGAGGTTCAGTCTGGGACGTAGCCTCGAGCCGCTCCTGGTAGACGACAATGCGTCCATCAGCACCGACAGAGGCCAACAAGCCCGTTCTTCGGCTCCAAGCAACTGCATATATGGAGAGCTCGTGCGCATGAGGGAGAATAGCGTCCACTTCCCAGGTCTCGCCCAGGCCAGTTGGTCGGATGATGCTCGGTACTGCGCCAGCTCCAGGAACGCTCCCCTGTGCCTTCGGTTGCCGTCGCCAAATACGAACAGACCGATCGTGTGAGCAAGATACAAGACGGGGTCCCGAGAGAGCATGCCACTGCTTCCACTCTTCTTGCAATCCGGATCCATTCTCCGAGTTTGAGGAGGGCACATTCTCAACATTCTCCCAATCGATACCCCAGACCGTCCCTTCATGACCCCTGATACAAGAAACCTGACCCCAATCGTCAATATCCTCCCGCCAAATCCGAATCGTATCATCGTAGCTCCCGCTAGCAAGACACTCTTCCGTTGGATGCCAAGAAACACACTTGACATCCCCCTCATGCTCCTGCATCACCGCGATGGTCTCAAAGTTGTTATCCCCGTCATCCAGGTCCTCCCAGATCCAAATCGATTTGTCACGCGAGCACGTGGCAAGAAGCATGCCGGAGGCAGACCACGAGACGGACTTGACTTCGCTGTCGTGCCCGTCGAGAAGGACCGCGAAGCGCCACTCCTCGTCCTCGTCTTCCTGGTCGACATCGTCTTCATCTGCTTGTCCTCGGTGAATCCCTTCACCGTTCCCCTGTGCTGCAGCTATCGTTTCTCCGTAGTTATCCCATCGCCGCCAGATGCCCACGGTTGCGTCGAAGCTTCCTGTTGCGAGGACGCTCTCGCCGGAGACATTTGGCTTCCAGGCACAGGTGCGGACGCTTCGTTTATGGCCGCCGGAGATGGTGGATAGGAGGCGAAAGTTGGTTAGTGAGTAGACGCGGACTGTCTTGTCGGAGCTGCAGGTTGCGACGAGCGGGAGGGTGGGGTGTGGTGCTGTCAGCCATGTGCGCTCGAGAGAGGGCGGGGTTAAGTCGGAGAGGAGGGAGAGAACGGAGAGCGAGAGCTTCGGTGGGGTTTCGACAGTATTAGGCGCCATCGTGGGTGATAAATTGTGGTCAGGATTCGAGGTGCGAGACAGTTTGCATAGAGTGTTGGTCTCGGAGCTGGAACGAATGGCATGGCGGAGAGCACGTTGGGCTCGGTGGGGTAGCTGCTGATAGAAGTCATGAAATAATATACGGACTAGACCAGCGTATAACAGCACATCTCACTATTATATGTAGATGCATTCTGGTGCGAGACTAGTCAGCAATAATCACTGGCAACTACTGTCTAATTACATATAAACCATACCGAGTGAACTCAGAAATGCGTCCAAGGCAATATTCAAAATGCAAAAAAGGCAACTAACTTCCTCCTACGCCACAGGACTCATGGGCTATTCTCACCCAGGATCCGCTCATAAATCATTCCATGACAGAGCCAATCGACTTCACGCATTTTGGCTAGTTCCTCTGTCAATTGGCCGACTTGGTTCACGAACTCTGGCATTCCCGCCCCAGCTAGACTCTGACTGGCAGTACTTGTCGCTCGAACTCGTTCGCTTGCACTCGACGCACTGAGCCGGGAGAGTACATGCGCCCGCAAGCGGGAGAGGATGAGGCGTGTGACTGGATCTGTGAAGCTATTCGCGCCACTCCCGGCCAGATTAGAGGCCGTAGAACTCTCTGAGTCTGACAAGGATGGCGGCTCCTGTGCAGATTCCTCAGTATGGACTTCAACAGATGCCTGACTCGCCGTGAGAGAAGCCGCTGCACATGCTGTCGCGACCGGAGAGAGCACTCGCCTGATCGTGGCCGCTAGTTGAGTCCTGGCGGTGTGAGGCATAGGATGAGTAGACTCGAGGATCGATTGGATGCGATCAGGAGAAACATCGTTAAAATTCAAAGACAATATCCGATCAGCCTCGGCCTTCCACTGCGCGCGCGCATCGCGCTTTAGGAGGTTCTTGGCAGTAAGAAGTATTGAAGCCGTAGCCACTATCTTGAAAGCCTGGGCATGTAATGTGCTCAATCTCTGGCGATCCAGCTCCAGGGTTTCGGGAATCAGGTCGTCAGACACAGGTGCATTGCTGAAGACGAGATCCGTAAGGCCATGGGCATAGATCTTCGAGGCGGGCGGTTGGGGCTCTCCATGAATGCTCTCCGGATCGCGCTTCCGCATCTCATCGGCAATGATTTTGCGATGCGTACGCCAAAAACGTCGGCTTTTCCTTATACTCAGCGAACCATCTTGCAGACCTCTCTCGAACGTCCTTTGTTCATAACCCGGAGCCTCTTGAATGAGCTGGGGAGCAGCGACCTGAATCATGAAATTGGTATGATCAAGAGACAGAAGGTCAATAATACCCATAAGTCTCGCCAGGCGATCGATCACATCCCCTGACGAGTCTTCGGCAAAGGCACTGACCACAGGATCCCGGTAAGGTGCACAAAGCTTCGGAAGTATTGTGTTCATGAAATTGAAAAAGGCGTCGTAGGAAAAAGCTCCAGCCTTACACTGGCTTTCTATCAACTTGGGGTCAAGAACCTCACTGATCAACACATGGAGAGAGTTCCCGGGTCGGAGAGAGCGCAGTAAACGATCCTGTATCACAGTGGCCATTGCCACAATCCAATTTGTACCTGACCCAGCCTCCACATCTTGCCGCATCAGAGCGCACATGTGCTCCATAACCCGTTTGCGCGGCTCTGTGTACGACTTCTCTTCTATCTTGAACTCCTTGTTGACGAGAAGCTCGTGGACCAAAGCACGATTCTCAGGAAGGGCAGTGAGGATTTTGGTGAATCGTTCATGGGGAGATGAGCGCTGTTTCTCCAATTCCTGCAAGACTGCGCTGTCCACAATGTTGAAGCTTTCGCTGATTGGCGAAGCCACGCTCTCAGTAAGAGCTTCCGTATTTGTTGAGGCAGACGCAACTTCTGCTGACCGCGGAATTACCCGCTTGGAGGCCGACTTTTTCTTCTGCCGCTTGGCCTTCTTCAAGGCATCCCGGACCATCTGCATGGCTCTATCCGAGCCTGCAAGGCGCTTGAGTCGTGCAAGTAGGAGGATCTGATTCTGCCGGATGCCCTGACGGTAGTCATCTGCCACGCCCCCAGCCTGATCATCCTTCACTGTCTGCCAGATCAACTCCAGTTCAATGAACTGAGCTAGCATAATCTCAATTAGGACGCTAGAGTCATGTGTTTTCCATGCATGGAAGGCAGAGAAGAAGACATTGTACCCCTCACACAGAGTCTGAATCTCGGTAGAAATGGTCGCTGGAGAGCAACAGCCAGAAGAGAGAAGGGATGCCACCTGCTCGAAAGCGGTAAGAAGTTCCCGAGCTTTGGAAATCAGGTCTTGCTCTTGTTCACCATCACCACTCAATACTTCGGCAGGGTGCGTGACGATCAAATAGCTGCTGAGGAATGTGCGCACAGCGCCTCTGCCAACAAGAGTCCCGCTTTCCATGTCCTGCAAGCCGCACAGTCGAAGTACCCGAGCCGTCGTGGATAAAACCTTCTCCTCCGACAATAGCACACCAACATCTTCGAAAGTCATTTCGTGAATGCGCTCCGTTGTGATATTGAGATCAAGAAACTCTGCCATGACCAGTCTCGCATGATATGTCCTCCAAACCCGCTGAATTTTGCGCGACGCCGCGTCCTCGGTGAGATGCTTCATAGTCACGGCCTTTTTGTCTTCGGTGGTAGAACTGCTTGTGCGATGACGTCTAGGAGTTTGCTGGTATAGCAGCCGCCTCTTTTCCGCTTCCGCAAACTTCTCAGCCATTTCAATTCGAAGGCGGGCGTGTTCAGCAGCTTTCCTCTCGCGGTTGTCCTCGGCCTTTTTCTTCGCGCGCCTAACTTCCTCCTCACACTTGGCCGTAATTTTGGCCAGTAACCGTTCGCGAGCCTGTTGGGCGGCCAGTGCCCTCCCTTCTCTCTGAAGGTTCCGAGTAGCAGCTTTTGTCAAAGCGGCACGTAGTCTCACCTTTTCCGCGTGTAGCGCGCGGTCTGCAAGTCTTGCTTTCCGACTTTCAAGAATGGATGCCCGTCGGAGATGTTGCGCGATATGATCAGCAGCACCCGCTCCATGGGAAGCTGCGTTCGAGTGTTGCGAATGTAAGGAAGAGATCGAATTTCGTCGGGATGAAGCTGCGGTAGAGCGTCGAGCGAGGCTGGATTTCCGTGCAAAACGCGCTGCAAGATGCGCGGGGAGACTCAGTGAAAGGGGCGACTCATCGGACAGCATTTCTACATCCGGCTCACTGAGGGTTTCGGTCGCAACCGCAGCGCCAACATCAGGCAACTGGATTTCGATATCTGAATTGCGACGGATCATGATCTATGAGGACAAGGGTGGCGGGGTGTGTATATCTTCACGCAATCGGATAGTCGAGGGTTCAGGATGGGGTGATTATCGATAGCTAGAAGTAGCGCCAATGAGTCAACGAGTCAACGAAGCACTTATTCGGAATCTCGAAGGAATCAGGTTGCGCAACGGTAGGAATGAACGATTTCAGCCCGAAGGTTGCGTCACTAGCAATTGGTCTGGCGGAATACTCCTTAAAAGGAGCAAGACATGCTTATCGATGATTTGACGAGAACAAACCCCAAGCTGTAGAAAGATCCGTGCACCGTTTCAGAAATGAACGTAAAACCGAGGATGGAAGGAGATCCCAGGTGTAACTTAGGAGAAGGAATGACAAGGAGAGACAGAAGAGCTCTGAACAGGGTGACTTAAGGACAGTCAGAGTAAGAATACATTAATAAGTAGTAGATAAGAAGCCCAGTCATGCAGCATCGTCAGGGTCACTCGCCGCCTCCGCCGTCATTGTCAGAAGTAAGCCCGAAGAAGGCAATCGAAGCTGCCGCATCCGGGGTGCTTACCTAAGCATATCTACAGAACGCTATTGAAAACAGCCATCCCATGGATGAGTTCATAGTGAAGGTATTGTACTAGTACACTAAGGTGAATTGTACCTAGTCGTTGTGACTGGAGAATATGTTGCTGTACGGTCCAAGCAGCAGAGATGGTATGGTGTGAGAATCGGACGCATACACAAGCTAGTTCTCAAGATGAGACGGTGACAGGCTTTAAGTGCTATATATGCCCAGGCATTCGGGATCCTCAAGCCTTCTTGAGTTCTCGAGATCTCTTTGTTCCTGTTCCCATGTCATCAACCTCCCGTGGCTTCCCTGTAGAAGGATATGCTTCTGTTGGCACCAGCCGTAGCAAAACCCTCCGATTTTCCAACTTTTGGTAACCATGTCGCACTCCAGATGGCACTTTCAGTCTCCGAGTGTGTCGCCACACAGGTCCTTGTGTCAATTGACCAGACTTTGACCTTGCCATCAAAGGATCTTCAAAACTAGTTAATTCGTAGTCATCAGACATAGAAAGAAGAAACCCACCCACTCAAGAGATATTCTCCAGTGTCGCTCCAGGAGAGTGACAATATCCACGCAGCGTGACCTGAAAGACTGGCCACTTGCTCCCCGGAATTCGAATCATACAGCACAATAACCCGCGAGTCCCCAGCTGCAGCGAGGAACTTTCCACCTGGTGAAAATGCAACCGCCCGTACCGGCTTGACCAGACCTGCAAAATGTTAGCTGGAGCTACAATTTCAAGGTCCTTGAGTGGGCAACGCTTTGCGGCACCTACCTGACAGACTGAATGGCATGCGCCCGGTTTCTGTGCTGAAAATATAAACGCTGCCGTTCTCATGACCGCTGGCAATGAATCGACCGTCGGGTGACTGTAAGCACCGCATGAGCATTAAGAGTCCAGCAAGCAATTGGAAAATCTCACCAGGTCTATGCATGTTCCAAAACTGCCCTTCGTTTCATGATCTCGTATCTCTACTTCGTTTGCATGCAAGTCCCAGACTTTGATATGGCCATCCTGAGTGGTACCGGCTAAGTATTGGCCATCAGCAGACAATGCGATAGCCCAGAGACCAGCAAGCGCGACATCCTTTGACTTGGACCATGTCCCGTCAAGCGATTCCCAAATAACGACCTCGCCGCCGAAGCCAACACTGACTGCCTTTAAGCCCTTTGCGTCTGTCGCCACATGATGGCACCCGACTTTGTGGGCTTCAAGGGTCTGTACTAGGGGAAAGTCAGGATTGGTTGTCGAGTGGACCTGGAGAGCATTGGATCCGGACGCCGACAATATCTGAGTGTCGGTCACGGCCAGCGAGAAGATATCAGTGGGATGAGCTGTGGCCGTTCAGTAATAAGGATTATGATGCGGGGACCCAACTACTGGCTGGACTTACTATTATCTGCAGAACCGTAGGAGAGATACTGCTTCGACTGGTGACGATCCTGAGTTAGTATCTAGTCTACCAAATTGCTTAAATTTGTTAAAGCCTCACCATCCTTGAAAGTGGGGGAAAGCAGAAAGAAAGAAAAGGAAAGCTTTCGGGCGCCGTGCACCACGGTCTGTTCTGTTGGGCGCTTCTTGTTTGCGGTCGAAAGTTGTGGTGGGACGAGATGAGATCATCAGAGAGGCTATCGGTATCAGCATGCAAGCAGCAACCGTGCACCAGTACCGTCAATCATTATATCAACTCTACATGTCTACTGAATCACCCTAAAGCGAATCATTATTGAGACAACTAATGAATGCCGTATGATAACATTGTGCATGAGGCTTGAAGCAGCATACTATCAGGTGACTGGCCACCCAGCCTGTCACATGCCGAAACAAGCAGGCAGACTGGCACTACAAATAAGATAGCCTGATTCGATCGTTCCTGACTGCTTAGTTGGGCCTTAGCTCCCGTCTACTCAGATCGTTTTCCAAGCTTCCTTTCTCATCCATCTTGTTGGCCACGGTCTTCATGAGCGGGATCTTTCAGTCTTTCCTTTCGAAACCCGTCATCCAGAAGGCTCTCCGTCTGCCCCAGCAATCGAACCCTCGCCCCGTTCTCAACGATGACCCTCCGCAGCCCGAGTCTCAAGGCATAGGATATTTAGGAGATTACATTTGCAGCAATGGTGTTGGGCGATCTAGCATGTCGGGCCTAAACCAAGAAATACACACCGATGAGCATTCGGAAAGTATTGAATTCACCGGAGCTGGAAATGGAACCTTGACTGCGTCTTCTCCTCCAATCGACTCAACTGCCTCGTCCTCTCAATCTAGTGGTGGCTGCGACTCGGATATCACTGGACGTCATGGCGACCATACATCTTCACAGAATGCAAACAGTATCGGGGACACGAGCTTCGGAGATCCCTCCGCCACACCCCGGCAAGCACGACATGACCCTCAAATCAACTTAGACGATACCGAGGGAACTCGGGAGTCCCCAAATCAGAACATGGAGCTAGACGAAATAGGTGGCCGGTCTTTGCTTCCTGAGGACGACGGAATGGGCGCCCTGCGGAGACGAATCCATGCGATCCGAGATTTGGGGTACACTAGCCATGAACAAGCGCGCATGATCCACGATTTAATGACAGAGAAATACGCTTCATCCCAAGCTTTTTCGGGCAACCATCTTTCGCCGATTTCCTCCCCCACCCCCTCTTTCAGAACCCCCGAACAAGCAGACACTCCAAATCGGTGGAGTGGCCAGTCCTTCGATCATCCTTCCTTCTCGCCGGTCTCTACAGCTACCTCAGCCCTGCAAGATGTCATTCATAATTTGACCCCCGAAGATCTGAAGCCTACGTTTTACCCCAGGGTAGAGACAGAATTGCCTGCCGAAGATGCCGAGGATGCGGATGCCGAAGAATTGGACGGGCCTTGCCTAGGCTGCCCTCATTATAAAAGAAACGTCAAGCTCCAATGCTTTGATTGCAAAAAGTGGTACACTTGTCGATTTTGCCATGATGAGGTCGAAGACCATCATCTTGACCGGCCGAAGACAGAAAATATGCTATGTATGATATGTGGTCATGCTCAACCAGCTGCTCAATATTGTACGCGTTGTGGTGAGCTCGCGGCGCAGTATTACTGTGTCGCATGTAAGCTCTGGGACAACGATGCCAGCAAAAGCATCTACCACTGCAACGATTGTGGCATTTGCCGTATTGGTAAGGGTATAGGAAAGGACTTTTTCCACTGCAAGGTAAGGGCTAGCTCATGGGAGGCAGGCGACTGAGCAGTATTCCCGCTGACTATCCTGCAGACTTGCAGTGTCTGTCTTCCAGTCTCGATTGAAACAACACATAGGTGCATTGAACGCTCAACGCAGTGTGATTGTCCTATTTGCGGGGACTACATGTTCACTTCTCCTGAGACGGTGGTCTTCATGCGATGTGGACATAGCATCCACCAACGGTGTCTTTCCGAGTACTCAAAATCGTCATATCGCTGCCCGATTTGCAGCAAGACAATCAGAAATATGGAAGCGACGTTTCGAAATCTGGATAGAGCTATTGAGAGCCAGCCAATGCCCGTTGACTTCAAGGATACCAAGGCCATCATAACCTGCAATGATTGTGGAACTAAATCGGTGGTCAAGTACCATTGGCTAGGTCTCCGATGTGACATGTAAGTATTATAGGTGTTGCGAGCAAGGCAACAAACTGACTTATGGATTAGGTGTGAGTCATATAATACCACTCAGTTGAGTGTGCTTCAGGGAGATGAACTAGATCACTCGGAACCAAATTTCGCGGGCGAAAGCGTTCCGGCTTCTAGGTTAAGGTCATCCTCCCATGGCGGAGATGACTCGGTGTTGCCATCTTTAGCGCCACTGCAAATTGACCCCAGTTCGGCGCCAGGGGCAGGCGCGCATCCCCAGTTCAACTTATCTCGTTCCAACAACCCATCAGAACGGTTTCATTCCTATAACCTTACCCGTGGCCGGGCAGTCTCACCCGTGATCAGCAATTATTTCGGTATACCTCCAGACCGTCAATCGCAAAGTTCCACATCGGCGTCATTCTTTGGCAGCCGATTAAATCAAAGCGATGAGAATGATGGTGAGGGTGAGCTCAATATCTGGGGTACCAGATTCAAATATAGATATGGATTTCTCAGCAGGGTAACGGACCTAGCAGATGACGACGAGGAAGAAGAACTTTCTGACTCTAGCAACTCTGAGAAGGAAGATGATGAAGATGATGACGATGACGATGAAGAGGGCATAGATATATTCGGGCATCGATGATGCATCTAGAACTGCTGGTATCTAAGTCACATGAGGATGGCTGGACCCCAGATGAATACGAATAAAACGCACTGGCGTTAGCTGGCAGGCCCATCTATATACACCTTCATGCATGAGCGATATGAATTCAGGCGTTTGGGGTTAGATAACCTGGATCAAAACTTTGTGAGTGGAGCGGTGCATTGAGCTGGAGTTAGATATACACGGTGCATCGCAGTACATGAATAGGACAAATTCTCGGAATCTCCTTTAATCTCAAACTGTTCCCGATCCGCAACCCGTCATCACAGGAGTCAAGCATAACAGCCAACCGCAGATCATACATATGTGTATTATATAAACGATGCGGGTGATTCAAGAGGTTTCCTTTTAAACCAGTGGTACAGATTCTTGTTGTCCGCGGAAGTGTTCTAACTGCGCTCAGACGATCTCGAGTCACTGAACGGACTCTCTCCATCCAACATACTCCAAGCAATGGACCCGGCTCTATTCGGAGTTCACATCGGTGTCCTCTTCCAACAATCTTGTCTTGCCAGTGGGCCAACACAATTAGTAGTGACGAGTTGCCAGCAAACATGGCATCTATCCCGTAAGCTTTTCAATCTCAATTTTCACGACCGTTATTCTGACAAGTAGTGTGGAGCGGCGCTATAGAAAGAGACGAAGTTCAAGATCACTGTACGAGCTGGCCCAGGTCTCGCGGAACCAGAATGAGGGAGTACCTCTTACGCTCTTTTCATCCACCAAGTCGCGGAGTCAGCCCCTTGGCCATCATGCTATGGCTGGTGAGAAAAATTTCCAGGAAGCTGTAGTGTCTGTAGGCAGGCTGCCGTTCGTGACAGAGATTGTTTATTCGATACCCTGCTATCTCAAGCACGTTCCCAAGCTCTCATTGAAAAGCATCAGCGTTCGGTCGAAATGTTCACGGGCATCTCTGCGCAGATTGGGATTTCTTTGGTCGAATCCTAGTCCCCTGGCTCTGCAAAGCAATTAGAGTTGACTATAACTATAGAACTCGCGTGGATGCTGGAAAGCAAGCTTACGTTCGAAAATTCCCCTTCACACCAGGCTGGTCCCAATACTTGAGCATGAGCAAATTCTTGACGATTTTATGTTCTATACCAGATATATTGGCGGCACTGTCGAGAAAGGTCAATGTATTAGTGATTCGAACAGGATCGAAGTCCTGAGCCGGTGAGGAGCGAAACGATGAGCGCAGAGTCCGGACAAGCACATGGCGAGAGGGGGTTGAATAGTTGATGGCCTTGAGACCCTGGCGGTAAAGGTGACGGTAAGCCTGAACGATGGCTTGTCGACGCGCGGGAGCCGTGGCCATTGTTATGAGAGGCCGGCAAAGTTATAGAGAGTACTAACTACTTAGTCTATTGCTTTATGGTGAGGGAAAGCAAGAGGGAAATTGGTTCCTGGGAAAACGCGCTAACCCGATCAGACCGGACCAGCATGAACCTTCCGCGGGCCCAAGTTAGGCCGACATGGTAAGGTTGCTGCCCTTGCACCTCTCTCTCTCTTTCCCATTTCCAGCTCTCCATATCGTATTCAAACCGGTTTTCGCTTTCTACACTATTCCGTCATTTTTATCTGGACTGGGTCCTACTACCAAGACTAAATGGAAATCCAGGATCTTTCGCCGACTGCCCGGTGTTGATCTGGGCGCCGCTTTCTCCTCTCACGCCGCTCTATACACAGATGGTTCATTGACCGATCTATCTATTCCTTTGCTAATAAACCACAACTTGCCAGTTATCGGCTCGCCAAACTACCTTATTCTAATCCCGCATTCCATGCTTGCGACGACACCATGAGGTTGATAGCATGTCCGCATTAGTTCTTTGAGATATCGCTGTCGACAACATGACTCGAGTGACTCGAAGGTCTGCCTCGATTGTTGGCAGACGGAGCCCAATTTGGATCGCGAAACGAAAGGCGCGGAAGCATAAGGTTATACTGGAATCTGTTACCCAGGCGAAAAAGAAGCTTCGGAGTGTGGTATGTTATTGTCTTTCGCCGGCCACCTATCGGCCTCTCTAACGATCATGTCAGATATCTTTTGAAGCCAAAGCGCCCCCGGGCTATACTTTCATATCAGCAGGCGATCCTCATTTTACAACTACATGCAAAGAGCTTTGTCGGAAAGATGGGCTAAAGGTCTACGCAGTCTCTGTATGCCGACCTCCTTTGGTGTTCTCCACTTGTTCCATAGCACCCATTTTCTAACGTTCTTGTACAATCAACAGACAACTCCCCACCTGCATACCCACGGACTTTCTCAACATGTGCACCGGATAGGCTATCACTTTCCAAGTGCCGTTGTTGCAGACGTGTGCTCTGATCGAGGCCTCTATCTCACGGGGACGGGGAAGGCAGTGTCCTTCTTTAACATGAACAACGACGCCAGCAGCGGGTACACTGACTCGACATCGCAGATCACTATCAATACAGAAGCCAGAGATGTCCTCAAAGACCTTTTCCCCAACATTCCCGATAACGACCTCAATCAGATCATCAAAACTGCATTCCAGAAGGTGAAGCTTGTCGCGGCGCAGGTGAAATGGACTTGAATAGCTGCTGACTTGGCCTAGGGTCAACGCAAAGTAGGTACAGCAGTCGAGTTGCCCCTCGCCCGGCGAGCGCAGTTGGCAGTCGTCGCTCACATCCGGCACATCTACACGAATTACGACTGTCTTCTCAAAACTACTTCTTTCCATGAAGCAAGAGCTACAGTTGAACAGCCCACTCTCGCAAAGTTAGTGGAATGGAGGGGTGATGACGAAAATGGCAAAACTGTCCTTGAGGATGTATTTCGCGAAGTCATCGTGATATCTGATGACGACGATAGTGACATCGAGAGAGACTCATTGCCAATCCATGGCCGAGACACCAGTGTGGAGGTCATTTCTAGCAACCCGGTGATTGAGGAACTCCAGATGAGGCCGATCAATCACGACAAACGTCCTCCACCGAAATCACGAGTAGAGCTATATGAGGATGACGCCGCGCCAGGCTTTCGATTTGTTCCAGAATCTCCAAAGAAGACTAAGATTGACCGTCGCGGGTTTAGTAGGTATCAGGCTTGGGATCGTGCTATCAATAAATACAGAAACACAAGTGGTTCCAGTCATCGACCGCCTCAATATCTCGTGGGAAATCAGTCACAAGGAAAAGCTGATCAGCGGCCTATGGATTTCCATCACTCTTCGGTCAATCAGTCTCCCACACCTAACCAAAAAACAGTCACGGGCACCTTGAGCCGGCCTCCGTTTAACCCTGTGGCAGAACATCGTGTAAGTTCTGTGCCTTTGCCCCGCTCAATGTTTTCTCAGAGAAAGATTCGCTTGAGCAACTCAGCTGTGCTGACTCTGGACGAGCCTCTTCAACTGTATTCTCAGGCTGAGCTGTCGGACAAGAGAAGAGATACAATTGCCCCTCTGAACTCACTCAACCCCGTTTCACTGGAGAGGGCACCTCCACACGAGCCACTGAGACGTGACATGACAAATGGTCCTGTTTTTGTCAGCGGACCAAGAGAAAGCCATGACAGGAAAATGGACAACTTAAGGCCACTTACCCGGCCTGCGGATCACTTACACAGCAGGAGTGTGAATCAGCAGGATCGCGTGCTACCTTCCATCGAGAGTCCCCTTTCTGTGGAAATAAAACGCCCGGCTAGTGGCCACATGGAACACCTTGCAAAGAGGATGTCCGGAGCATTTACCTTTCGCTCAATAACACCTCACCCCCAAGCCTATCAGGCCAATTCAGACCTTGGTTTTTCTCGGGAATCTGCTCATGACCGCGCCTCTAAGAGACGGCGTATGGCTTATCCTGAACCCGTATCAACGGAGAGACCTCACCCTACAAATGGGCCTACTACTTTGAGTACTCACCCAGGAAACCCATATGGCACGGCCGGATCGGTGTCTATTCAGAATGGTATCCATTCCCCTAGGAATCACGTTGTGCCGACTGAGCCTATCCGTATTGCGGAACACGAGCCAGGCAGCGTTCCGGACTCGTCCATTCCTAGTACTCGCTCTGACCGTGAGCCCCAGATGCTCTCACCCCATGGACATATCAAAGCCTATGATGCACAACCATTTTCTCATAGTCGTTTTGTTGATCCCCAGGTCGCTCAAAACAGGTATCCAGGTCAGCCTCGCATGGTCTTCGACGCGGGATACACTGTCGCTACTGGCAATAGCCGTGACAGGATCCCTCAGCACCATTCCTTACATCCCACAGAGCGGCGAATGCCTCATAATGGTCATGTCCACGATGTCAAAGGAATGAGGACTGAAACGAGAGGACCTCCGCCTGACCCTGCTTGGTGGAGTAGAGACACTGTGTCTTACAAGCCAGCAGAGAAACACAAACTTTACGCCGACGGTTTTGTCCGTCCTGTTGATATTCGAGAACCTGGCCCCATGGAATACCCGTCGCTCCGTCGGCTTCCTTCCAGCCCTTTGCTGCAAACCCCGCCTCGGCCCTTCAATCCAGGCAATTTCCACGGTGCTCAGCATCGGTGTGTTCCGTCGGATAGCGTAGCATCAGGACCGTTTCGCGGTCGATTCCTGCCGGACTCTCCTGCTAAAGCCTCAGTTCAGCAATTTCCGGTGACCACCGAGCAAAACTTTAGGCGAGGAGACGAGAAATTGCTCAGGACGACGTCGCCCATCCGCCCGGAAGGGAGACAGCCAGACAATGCCCTAGCTTCACGGTATGGCCACAAAGAGGACCCCGTTCTCATAGAGATCTAACAATCTCTTGTCTCCTATACCGCCTCTCGTTTTGCAGTCTGCTACACAAGGGCCCATAAGAAGCAACCAAGCTTATTTCTTTTGATATAGGGCAACCCATGCATATTATCAACACGTCCCATATGAGAAGGACAGCGACCTCCGACCCGTGATCGAAGGGCAGGAGACGAACGGTACCGGCTACCTCAAGGTCGTACAGTTGTGATTGTGGATTAGAGTGTGCTTGGTATTGGTTTTTGAGCGTTGTTAGTTGTTCGTTGGACATTCTTTACCTATTGTATATGTTATGATACCCAGCATTGTGTGCATCGTCCTTGCGCTTGTCAGATTCAAGAAACCAACGTTTGCCTACCATACCACTTCATTTACCACACTAGTATATATATATATATATGGTCCTAGCTTGATCCTTGAGTGCAGTCAGGGTATGAAATAGAATTAGACCATGGGATTTGTTAAGAGACATGTTTTCGAACCGTATATCATCGAAAACGTTCCGTTGCCTGGCCTGCAGTTACATAGATGCCTCTTTCCTCCCTATCACGGGTAAGTATGTACACATAATTCACCCCTATCATTAGAACATATGTCCAAGCCGCCATAATCGCTAAAAGCTAGTCGCAATATAGTTCTTGACATCCATCAGGTTAGACCTCTTTGGCCTCTCCATCGGCCTCCCCAGTGTTCACCGTCTTCCCCGTCTTCTTGATTGTAGCAAGAACTGTCTCATATGGGACAGAGGCATCGGTGACAACGCTTGCAGTCTGCGAATCAAGGCTGACGTCGAAGGACTTGACGCCTATAAACATCATTTTGTCAGATCATTGGGTTGAGAAGGTAAATCCAGGTACACCCTCGGGAAACGACCGCCAAGGAGGGGCAGTGGAGGGGCAAGCTCACCGTCTAGTTTTTTGAGGACGCGCTCGACGGCACCGGAGCAGCCGCCGCAGCTCATGCTCACATTGAACTTGTATTGGTGCTCTTGGTTGGACATTTTTCTTGTGTAGGTATTGGTTTGTTTTTTGAGGGGAGAGTGTGTTGAGGTTGTTGATGGGTGTTTCGGGCTGAACAACGTGGTGGCCGAGTGGAGTGCGGAGACGGGAACAGATGGGATTAATGTCACACGGTGCTGCCCTGAAGGTCTGACGGCTATCTTTGTCTGACACGGGGGAATTTCTCAAGCTTACACACTAGGGACAGCTGACTGTTGTATTTATACCCTGGATTGCTTACAACCCCGGGGCCTTGGGAAGACGCATGAATGGCTCATAGAGCTTGATTATCGCCTCATCGGTTCGACAAGGGGCATATTATTGAGCTGTGGATAGAGATTTCTCATTGATGAATTTCTAAGATTACACAAGGCCAAGATGGGTGTCGACACACACAGAGCTCTTACCCAAGATAAAGTTCCATTCCATATTACTAGAACCCGGCTGCTCTTTTCTTCTTTCTTGCCTTAATGCCGCTCTTTTTGCTTGCTTCACGTCCTCCGAACGCCCCTCGCTCGACCTGAGTCATCGGAATATCATTCGTGACTTGACTGCTCTGTAAAATTATCATCGGAGGTTGGCTGTTGTCAGGCTGACTTCCCCAGTCTGATTTAATAGCAGGGGCCGGGGTAGAAACCGATGGGAGTACAGAGGAGTCAAGGCTCATATTTTTCGTAACCTGCGACATTCTCTTCTTCGATCTTCGCCTCGAAGCTTTCCTCATGGCGGCCATCTGTAACTCCTCAGACACTAATGAATATGGGGCCGGATCGATCCCCAGCTTCCAGTGGTCGAGCATCCGTTCCGCATCCCGAGGGGCCGAACCTGTTCTGCTGAAGGTAGTGTAGGATGATAGTACTGAGAAAATAGACTGTTGATGCGTCGGAGATTCGGGGAACACAAAGCTCCGCATAGCAGAGCTATCCTGCGTAGCTGCGATGGCCGCTTGCGAATATGGGCCCTGATAATTCGACGCTGTCGTGGGTTCATATGATGCTAGCTCATCCGAGATCATCAAGCCGCTCGTTGAGGTGGATGGATCCTCTTTACTTCTCGCCGTGGATTCAGCCCCTGTCGAGTGATGTACAGAGACGATGAGTGAGAGCACAATATCCGCCACGAGGTCTCGTATCGACTTCTCTTTCATGATCCTAGCGCGTCCAGGTATGTCGGCAGGCAAGTCCATAAGCCAGTAACTAACAAGTTGATCATATATGGCAACCAAGCTGCGCTTGGTTAGCCCCAACGAATGGACTTGCTTAGCTGACCGCGAACTCCACCAATCGTACGGCTGGACAAGGAGATGATGACGGTCACCGAGAGCCCAACGGTGGGGAGCAAATCGAGCGACAAAGGTCGCCAGATCATGAGCATTTTGGTCAATGTCATCCAGTGTGAGTGCTTGGCGGAGAAATTCAAGTCTAAAGAACAGTTAGCATATGCTTGCGGATGTTGAGACGCAGGAGATAACATACGCTGTCCGGCTACTGGGTGCTTCAAAAGAAACATGATCAGAGACTTTATTCACCAGCTCCTCGATTGATTCCTGAAAGCTGCGTTCAGAAGTCCTCTCACCATCCTGAAGAAGCGAGTCCAACGCCCCGGTTGCAAGCGCATATATCTGAGTGTAATCGAGGGTAAATTGGGGTTCTGCTAATGGCGCTATATTGTGAACCCCACGGTCTGAGATTGGCTCATTGCCATGCGCATGTTCGTCCCAGTCATCCACTATGAATCCACTCAAGGAGCTCTCAGCCTTCCCCTGTAACCCAGCGAGGCGTAAACGTCTGACATGCAGTACATCTCCTCCATGTAACCGCTTTCTGGCGAAATCACTAGTTGAAGGCTTCGAATATAATGATTCACGAACACGAAGGCTAGAGTCTATTACAAAGGCCTTGAGCAGACTCAGCCTAGTGTCGACATTCTGTTCCCCGCCGGCAGTTGTCTGTGCGATTTCTTTGAAGACAAGGGTGGAAAAGTGCGAGTTAGTAGAAAAAGACTTGGCGTCTTCCTCGTTGTCGGAGGGAGGTATATGCAAGATGAAAGGATCAGGAATGGACGCTGAACCGTTCACAATCTCAGGCGGCTCTGAGCAGTAGAATGCTGAAGCAAAGTGATTAAGACGGGAAAATAGGACTAGGTAGAAGTCTTGAAACCCATAGTCAGTACCGTGCTACGGAAATCTCAAGGGATATTTGCAGTGCCCACCTTCATCCACCGTCAGGGCACTTAGTTGCAGCGTCGTATCGCCCGAGTCGCGAAAATGGCGCCAGTAGAGGCGTGGAGTTAGTGATGATATCTTGTCATCGAGGACTGGGATTGAATCCGGAGTGATATCAAACCACATGAGCCGAGAAGTTGTGAGAATGAATATATGCGACGATTTGCGGGTACTCCTTTTGATGCCTAAGACCCATTCAGACTTTCTCTTGAAACCGAGCTCCATCGAGTAGGAATAGGCTCGATCCCCTTCCAGTCGGTAGAGAATGGAACACCTTCGATCACATACAACAAAGAGATCAGCACTGACCCATTCGACAGTCAACCATCCGTCATGTCGACCACGAATCCCAGTCTGGCGCTCTTCAACTCCGACCCATGGAAGTGTGCCTGATCTCACATTTGCGGCCATCCATTTGTCTTTATTGCGCTTAGGTTGATTGCGCAGTTCCCAAATGCCCCAATTACCGACTTCATCAACGATGGCAAACTGGCATTTGTCCCAGGGATTGAACTTGACATCTGCATGTGCGGCGCCTCCAGTATGTAAGGTCGATATCTCCATCAAAAAATTTGGATCGATGCGAGAAGATCTGTGGTAGCGCGCTATGCCATCATTTCCAAAGTGTGTGGAGACTGAGATGGGGTTCCTGTGGTAAAGTGGTCTAAACACAAGTGTTGACGAGCAGCGAACTGTCATGAACGTAGCTCTTTCTTCCGGGGCGTTTGAGAAACAAATTTGTCGAATAGGAGCCCCTTGCGCTGACCATTCAATTCCATCTTGGTTGTCGATTGTTGGAACACGAAGCTGAGGCGTCGTACCTTGCTCCAGCTCCACGAGATCGTCAGCTATTGTCCGGAAAGATATAATGTTGCCACATTCACCGGACGCAAATGCCACGATCGAAACCGCTCGTCGCCCAGAGCCATCGATATCCGAGTCCACTGCACGTCCAAAATCAAGGAGCGAGGAGACTTGAGGGTCGCATGTATGGCTTGCGGCAGATATCGCATGCGAAAGAGTCTCACTGCGGGTAAGTTTATATCCTGCAGTAAGTTCAGGGTACCCCTGAGAGAAAGCTAATCGCTTCACAGTTGACGGGCCTCTGATTAAAGTAGAGGGTGATTGTATAGAAATGTTTGTGACTCCCGTGTAAGATATGCGCGGTGCTTCTCGATTTGTCAGTATGGCAAACGACAATACCTTCTGGACAACTCACGAGGAAGTATAGTACGCGAAAACTCCCATGATTGGTCCTCTGAATTGTAAACGGCCTTTCCCATGTGCCCATAGTGAAGAGGCTTTGCCGTATTCTCATCCATTAGGTCTGTCTCTGAACCTGGCGATACACAGAAATTCCGACCCAGCAAGCATATCGAGAACCGGGGAATGTTCCGAGCGATTTCTGGTGTTATTGGAAAGAAGCCAGAGCTGAGAAGGGCCTGCGTAACTTAAGTGTAGGGCGCATCTGCTTTGTGGCAGAATCCTAGGATCAAACCATAACCATATAGCCGGAGTGTTACAGAGCTGGGATGCCAACAGAGTAACTTTTTCTGCCGCTTGCCGTAGAATTGTCGATCACGGCGGAATGCCAAGCTTTGGTCGCGCGGCAACAACACAACACACTTCTCGTATCATCATCACCTCTGCTGCTTCTCCTTGCGACGCGACAGTATTGCGCAACCACTTATCCTAGCCTGAACTCACCATAAAAGCGCTATATAACATGTCCTCCTCATTTGATCCTTCCCTCTCGACGAGCGGTATGCGACCGCCTCTGGCCTCCGCAACAGCTCCATCAATGGCCGACTCGCTTCCTAGCATCAACTTCGGATTCGAAGATCTGCGCAGTCGCATGGCGCAATTTACTGCTCAGTTTGACGCTTTTATCGAGCGCGGCAGGAAACAAGTCCTCGAAGAGAGAAACCAGTTCAAGATTGGCTTAGCGGAACTACAAGGTAGGATCTCCCACAGATTATCAGCAGATTGCGAGAATTTAGCTTTGACACTCAGTCGTTTATAGAGGATGAGCGGATGAGGCAACGCGACATAGAGATACTCAATCTCAGATCACAAACCCACGAGCAGTCCCTCCAGAAAGAAGCCGCCGAGGCCGCTGAGATGCACGCGGCCGTTTCGTCTGTCACATTAGAACGCGACTCCCGTCTTACAAAACGCGATCGGCTTCGGCAGCAAATTGAGGAAACGCAAAAAGCTATCAACCAGAAATTGGAAGCACAGAAAAGTCACTCACGCTACCTTGACGCACAAGCGCGTCTGAATGTTCCGGAGCTTGAGTTCTGGCAAGATTACCTGTGCCTACGAATTGAGGGGGCGGGAAGGGAAGACCGACTGAAGTTTGTCTATAGCCATTTGTTGGAAAAGGATTGGGAAGCTGAAGCATGGTTTGAACTTGGAACGTCCAGTCGTGACTATGAAGTATTTCACTGTCGGCCCAAACTTGATAGGGATTCTCTGGACCGGGAGCTAGACATACTGAACGAAGATCGCGACTTTGGCGCTTTTCTGAAAAGAATGCGCAGGCTGTTCGTCGAGGCTTTAAAATAGTTGCTAGCCGACCAGGTCATGAATATAACGATATTTATTATCCTGCAATGAATCTAATCTTTGTGATCTGCCGAGACATACTAGGCCAATGCAGTGGATTTCATTCCCAAAAACCCTTTGCTAGTGCAAGAGTTGTCACCCAAACTGTCTTCAGGTATACATGAAAGTATTTCAGTTACCATTAGACCAACAGAAGAGAATGCACGATTGATATGATCTCTTTTGAGCGTCCTTTGAATCGAACATAGTACACAGATTTCTTATTGCTAAACCGAAACGCCGAAAAGCCATGCAGTGCGCACAAATGATATCTATACAAATATATCCTGGTCATGTTCTCAATTCCGGTAATCTTTCCATGTGTCAAGAGGTACTTTTTTCATGCCAATTGAGCCTTTCCCCATTGTTTCTTAATGTCTGTCCAGAAAACGCGGTTAGAGAGCGTTCGCAACCTAGAATAAATGAGGTTTCACATACTTTCCACACAATTTTGACATAGAACATGGGAACGCTTGATTTGTCCACACGCGGGGCAAGTGTTGAGGTTTTTGACGTCCTTCAAGGCCTTGCCAGCCATCTGCCTATGGCGCTTCTTCATGTGTGACGTTTTCTTCTTCGGAACGGCTCGGAGAACGGATTCCCATATGTCCGCCAGGATAGCAGGCACATTTAGAGCAAAAGCAGCCGGTCGGAGAATAGTGGATAGAGATATCGATGGTTGAGATGAAAAACCGGACGTTGAGAAGGCTCGAGGTAGGAGTGGGAACATGCCGGACGGAAGCAATCGTAGAGCCATCTTAGTAGGCTTCGTTGAGTCAATTGACCGTGGAACGACGACGGGTGTCTGAGGGGAACAAATCGTAGGTTGCGATGGTGCGGAAGCGGCGTGCATCAACTGATACCAGAAATTCGCAAACTGAAGCTTTTCCCGGTCGACGACATTATTGCGGTTTGCTGGGTTTGGATCTGGAGAGGCGCTAACCCCAAACGGGACTAGAGCGCCCCTGAGTCGAGACAACAATTAAAGGGGGTCGGGCTATCATGACTGCTCCCTCTCGACCGATACCAGACTGGCTCCTGTTGTTGGGGTAAAGACCGACCTCCCTCCTGGAAGACTCAGTTCTCACTGTGAGTCTCAGCGCCAATTTCTCTCGTTCATCTTCTCCGTCGAAATCTTGCCATTGAGTGCCCCATTCGCTCTGATAATCGTGTCTTCAGAACCCCTTTACACCCACCATGGCCACTGCGAGCTCCCCCCCATCTACTGCGGTCTTCCCCAGGAGTCATGTCGGCTTTGACAGCATCACGTCTCAGATTGAGAAAAAGCTGCTGAAGCGTGGCTTCCAATTCAATGTTATGTGTGTTGGTGAGTATAGCTCGCGTCAATATGGCCAGATGTGCATGCTGCTAACCGAACAATAAAGGCCAGACTGGTCTCGGAAAATCTACTTTGATCAACACCATTTTCGCTTCCCACCTGATCGATTCGAAGGGTCGTTTGACCCCTAACGAACCAGTACGCTCGACCACAGAGATCCAGACTGTTTCCCATAGTAGGTGGAAGCTCCGTGCCGTCATCCATCCGATCCTCTAACGCCCTCATAGTCATCGAGGAAAACGGCGTCCGCCTTAGGCTTAACATCGTCGACACTCCTGGCTACGGTGACCAAGTCAACAACGACAGATGGTACTGAAGTACAATCCTCGCGCTTAATCCGATATGAGCTAATCCATCGCTAGCTGGGACCCAATTGTGAAATACATCAAGGACCAGCACTCCGCATACCTTCGCAAAGAACTTACAGCCCAGCGTGACCGCTACATTCAAGATACCCGCATCCACTGCTGTCTGTTCTTCATTCAGCCCTCCGGCCATGCGTGAGTTCTCTAAGACCAATCGATATGCGCAAAGGACATGAAACTGATGTTCGCTCATATAGTCTAAAGCCCATCGATATCGTTGTCCTTAAGAAGCTCTCCGACGTTGTCAATGTCGTACCTGTGATCGCCAAAGCCGATTCGCTTACCCTCGAGGAACGCCAGGCCTTCAAGGAACGGATCAAGGAGGAGTTTGCCTTCCACAACCTCAAGATGTATCCCTACGACAATGATGAACTCGACGATGAGGAACGTGCTGTGAACGCTCGCATCAAGGTATGGTATCCAGTGATGTCCTCTAGTGCGTTTCTCACCTAACGATCGGCTAGGATATCATTCCTTTCGCAGTTGTTGGAAGCGAGAGGACTATCGTTGTCAACGGTCAGCCCGTCCGTGGACGCCAGAACCGCTGGGGTGTTATCAATGTCGAGGATGAGAGTCACTGCGAGTTCGTTTCTCTGCGGAATTTCCTTACGCGTACCCACCTTCAGGACCTCATCGAAACGACAAGCCAGATCCATTATGAGACCTTCCGTGCCAAGCAGCTTCTGGCTCTGAAGGAAAGCAGCGCTGCAGGTGGCCACACTGGTGGTAGCCGGCCGATTAGCCCTTCGGCTGACAGGGAATTAAGCCGGAACTCACAGCGGGTGGCGATGAACGGCTACTAATTGGGCGGGCAATGATGATGAATAAACCCTCCATTTGTCAAGCCCCGTCTTTTGGTATCAGCTGCACTCGAGTAGCGGACGAGCCCGAAGACAGCCCTCCCCGAAATTCGCTTCGTTCTATTCTCTCCCACCGGAATCCGAATCACCATCCACTTCCTTACCATACCAGCATGCTCTTACAGATATCCCATTTTAACTCCAGGCTTTTTCCGTACATTTATTGTTATCCTCTCCCCCAATGGTAGGGGGAATGACTGGGCTTACCTTGTTTTCCTACGAACTCGTTTTGCGCACACTGAAAAGAGAACTGGCATGAGAGCGCCAACGTCGAATCTCGTCGTTTCATGTACTTAATTTCCTTGATTCTCAGGTTTGAGGGAAATATATTTCTAGATATATTCTCTATCGCTCTCTTTCCACTGTAGTCAGTGCACGTGATTCAGACCTGACTAGGTATTGTAATAAGGGCAAGCCACATATTCAAACGCTTTGCAAAAATTCTAACGCCGTAATCGTTTATGCCTCGGATCCAAACTTCCCACCATCAACGATATAGTCCTTCAACTCTTTATAGGCAGTTTCGAGGTCATCGTTGACAATAATCTTATCGTGCGCACCAGGCTGTCTCGAGAACTCCAGCTCGTTCCTCGCTTGAGTCAACCGCTTTTGCAGGCTGTCCTCAGTTTCGGTGCCACGGCCTCGCAGTCTCCTTTCGAGCTCTTCTACAGATGGCGGCGCAAGGAACACGAAGCGCGCATTCAGATCGGTCTTCTTCACCTGTTTCACGCCCTGATTGTTTTCGAAAGGCATCCGTTAGCGCTGTCCATTAAATGTCGCCGCGCGAAGAAGCCGGTCTGACCTACCTCCATTTCAATATCCAGGATGCAGATCCTCTCCTTCGCGGCGATGTCCTTTACGGCTTGTACGCTTGTGCCGTAGTAGTTTCCGCCAAACTGCGCATGCTCAATGAAGCCGTTTTTGCTGACGAGTTCGAGGAAGTCTTCCTTTGTTGTGAAGTAGTATTCGGTACCATGCCGCTCGCCGGGACGAGGGGCTCTAGTTGTGTCTAGTAATGTGTCAGGCGCGCTTGTTCTTGCTTGGCCTCTGGGGGTAATGGTCACGAACGAGAAATAGAAAAGCCGAACGTATCGGGGACTTCTGCGAAAAGCCTCGTGAGTAGTGTTGATTTGCCGGTCCCGGAGGGTCCTGACACTACTACAGGACGAAACTTTTGTACTAGATTGTTTGTCCATTGTCATTATATTTGTATGTCAATAAGAAGGCGCGCGGACTCGGTTTTGAGCCTCAGGGGTTCATACCTGCACTGGTGGCCATGGTAGAGACTACAAAGCGGGGTAGGAATGCCGGGCGCTTGGCAGATAGCGACAAGATTCCACGAAATCTCGAAAAGGTATGCATAAACCAGTGCCGTTTAGAGGGGTAAACTTGAAACTGATCACGATGTGTTTTCTACGCCTCGGCTTCAAGGCGGTGAGGACTCAACTAGCCGAATGCGAATGGGTACGGTATGGAGTGAGCACCCGTCCTTAATGAACAGCTGATGAGAAGGTAGAGCCTATCAAACATCCGTACACTGTATTTCCTCAGGGTGGCGAGCTGCGGAAGGCGGTTTATATTTCCAACATCACTTCGCCAATTGGCTATTGTCCTGGGAAGAGGCCTGTGACTCTTGCTCAAGAAAGTTCGACCAAAGTTCTGCTAGCGACTCCTTGCTCGTCGCCCCATTATCCATGAACTCGGTTGCAAGGGTAGGAGTGCTAGGCGTGCGATGCATAGGCGAGCCGGGCACCCGAAGCTTACCAGAGGTCCCCGAGGCTCCTGGACGAGCCAGTCCGGCCTGCTCACGCTGCTCTGGAGGATGTCAGTGTCCAAATCCTTCCAAGCTTTTAATAAAGCCTCACCATCAGACCACCCCAGGAGGGCGGCGATTAGTTGTAGGATCTGAAATTTCTTCGGATCTGACCGGTCAAGTGCAAGGAAGTGCAATAAATGGTTCGTGACAATATGTCTGTTGGCGCATCGTCAGTAAGACTAGTAAAAAGACGATACTGAGCCAGGCTGGAAGGGTGTCTGGCTCACCGATCAACATTATCTTCCGGTTTCCCCTTCTTGAGGAATCGTAGGGCCTTCGTTAAATGGTCATTCAAAGTGACAGCTTCATGCCTTAGCTTGCCGATCAGAAGGTTCTTCTCTCGAACCTCTTTCTCGAAAGGCCGAACTCTCTCCAGCTCCGTTTCAATACTCTGTAGGGAATTTGTGGCTTCCAACTTCTTCGAATTAGCAACACTGAGTGCCTGCTTCAGTTCCTCAAGCTGGGAATCGGAGCTCTCGACAATCTCGCGAAGCTCCTGTTTGCGCGCTGCTGACGATTAGCCGGTAACGAAGCGGCTCCGTTGCATTCAATGGGAACTTACCAGCCTGGATCTCCTGTAGAGCTCGTTGCAACCCGTCCACTGTAGCTGCTTGGGAGTCACGCTCGGCAGAGGTTTTCGCATATGCATCTTTCACGGTCGACAGCTGCTCTTCTAGATCTATTATCTTCTCTCCTAAATTCTCTCTTATCGAGCGCTCCTCCATGGCTAGTACTTCCCAATTATGCATGGCCTCCTTTGCTTGTTCGAACTCGGACTGAAGATACGACTCTTGCTCCAAGAGGTCGTCTTTCTCCCTTAACCAATTCTGCTGAGACAAATTTGTTCGTTCTCGTAGTTCAGAAAGCTCTTTCTCCAGCCGCCGATTATCCTCCGACAACGTCGAGACTTTGGACTCATACTCTTCTTTTGTGCTTGATTTCTGTTGCTCCAAGTCTTCGATCTTCAACCTGGCTTGAGCGATCTCTTCCTGGAAGGTGTTAATGCAAAGCTGCCAGGGATATCTCCAAGCACACATACAGCATCTTCTTTTAGGCGTTCACCGAGCTGGGCTTTGATAGTGTTCACTCGTTCAAGTAAGCCACGATATTGGGACTCTGCGTGCTCCTTTTTACTCTCTGCGTCCTCCAATTTGCTCTGTAGGGCCTCCATATCCGTATGATGTTTGGACTGGATTTCTTCCAATGACTTGCGCATATCTGTAACTTCTGCCCGCAGCGAATCTCGGTCTCTCACGAGGACCTCGAAGCGGTCCTTGGATCGAAGAGCTTCTAGGATCGGCGATTTGGATCTTGAACCATCGGTGTCAATTTCTGTGTGTCCGTCATCGTTTGAGTTTGCATCTGAGTCCTTTCGGTTTCCGCTCCCCTCCGGCTTGTGGTCTTCGGTTGCGTCCGGCTGTACGTCCTATCATTCAACCTTAGCCTCAATGAGATGTGAGTTCCTCGGGTGCTTGGTTACATTCGATTTCACAGGGTCCTTCACGTCATTTGTCGAGGTAATTATGTCGGCAACTTCGGCTTCGGCGTGTGCCTTGTTCTTCTTCTTGTTCTTGGATTTGCCGCCTGGTCAGGGGACGCTAGTTAGATGGAATATTGCTGCAGTAAAAGGCAGAATAAACAAAAAAAGACTGATTTTATGACATACCGTCAGGCATTTTTAATAATTTCGCGCAGTAGCGGAGAACTTTCTGGAGTGAACAGGAGTAGGGCTGTTGACCAAATGCAATGGGTTGGCGGCCATAACAGTCAACATCACTAGCGCGATTCGAGGCTCGCGCTGCTGCCCAGCGCTTCCGCTCGCTGACTGTACCAGGCTTCCGTCAAGGCCTCGCAAGCCCCGACAACCATTGACAGCTATTGATATTGATATATATTTGGGTATATATGTCTTTCTCTCCCCTTTTGCTTTGAAAAGCTAGGACAGGCTGTCGGCCATCATGGCATGACGAGCCGTCGGATCAACTGTTGGGGAAGCTTAGTTCCTACCATGGTTGTTGCTGCTTTGAATGGCTTTTTGCAGCACGTGCTCGATTGAATATAGGTAAATCTTCAGAGAATCGAGGACGGGGGAATATTGATCACCTTCTACAAGCGCCAGCTACAGAAGGCATGGGGCTATATTGGGTGATAAATGACTAGAAATGACGGCATGCTGACAAGCGCAGGGCGAGAAATCAACGAAGCAAGATAGCTTCAAGAGAACCGAGGCCTCCAATTAGACTCCATCTCTTCATCCAGTAACCTCAAGCCTCGCGCGCTTTGAGCAAGAACAGTGGCATTCCACGCTTTACTTGGTTAGGTGTCCGGCTTATCGGTTGTCTCGCTTTGACATTACAAGTCGGGGGTGCTGGAGGACTCTGGAGAGGCGTCCAGTGACGGTCCTACGATACTATCTACGCTCCAGTCTATCCTGGCTCATCGGGGCCCGGCCTCCGAGCATATAGCCAAAGGCACACGGCCCGCACATGAACCGTCCTATCTAGGGCTCATGGCAGCTGAAGGGGCACTGCGACATCACAGACGGCACCGAGCGCCGGATAACACAGACATTGTCAGGGAACTAGTTCAATCTGTACTGATGTACCCTGTAAATAGCAACCAATACCATCGCAGCGGATAAGAACCTGCATTGGTTTAGTTAGATAGATACTAGTAGCGCCCAGAGGGTACTTTCGGCATAACGGCGCACTTTGGCAGCTGCGACAAGCATCACGGATGACCTTAGAGCCAACCTTGACCTCGCCGAACAGGGTTGATCCCGGCACGCTGAAACTCTCGAGATGCTTCATGCACGACGACTAATTATGCATAAATCGGTGTTAGGGCAGGCTGATACACCACATTCGCCTGAAACCAACGGGATATTCGCAAGCTCCGGAGTCTGGACACAGCTGGGCGGGCAATGATAGGCTCAAAGATATGCGAGTCATCATTCGATGGAGACGGAACAGCTTCCCCTGTTGCTCCACTTGCAGATGGATAAGGGAGTTTGTCCGCGTCGTCTGCTCCAGTCATTTTCTGCAGACTTTGCCAGCCGAGCAAATTACACTTTGCCTGGGGCTTCTTATACTTTGTCTAGACGTTATTCCTGATCCTTTTGGCATCCTTCGGCCGCCCGGCACCTGCCAAACAGAATATTCTGACTCTGCCGTGCTTGCAACGACCAAACACTAGTGCTGCAACCCAGCTTCGAGGGTGTGTCGAGCTCCCATCATGGGTTTCTGGGCATGCGCAAGCATGATCCATGATGGCAGCCGATAATCACAAGACAGTCGGTCGGACAACAGTAAGCATTATTTGTGAGCTAGCCCGTCTCAAAGCGGCTCGCGACATGCTCCAGTTTCACCCCAAGACCGCCGGAACCACACTGGGCCAACCCTAGTCTAACCCAAAAGCTCAAACACTCCCAAAACCGTTACGCCAAGGATGATATTTGGCCTTATTAAGGACCTTACGAGGCGCTGCTACAGCGGGTGAGCCCGTACACAACCCCACCTGCCACATGGCCATTCACAGCGGCTCAGGTTCTGGAGGGAGGAACAGGACGCTGCGCTTGCTCCTGTTATTTCCCGAGAATTTTCCATTCTGGGCAAAATAGTAACGGCTCAGATGTCGGTATTCCCGCCTGCCCACAAACACTCTCGTGTGGCAGCCTCACCTGCATTATTTTGCCTGGTTTAGCGATGAATTGTCGGCGGACTCATCTTCGAGCAGGACGCAGGAAGAAAATTCCCACGAAGCTGCCTGAGTTCCAGCAAAATCATTTTCGTTTGTTCTTTCTTTCTCAGGCCGCTGTGTTCCTGTAACGAAAGGACTCGATCCACGATTTGGCCACACCACCCCTGCTCCACCTTCAATGCATTAATTTGGCAAGGTCCGGGACCTGCAAAGAACCATGTCCACCGGCATTTCCCATCGATTAGTCCTCCTCTTTCTTTCTTCTTTTCTTCTCTCTTCCTAGAGATCCCTTTTCTTACTGCAGGAACCTTGAGTTGCTTCTTTCCCCGCCAACTACCTTCAGTTACCGTGATTATCAAGCCAGCGATAGCACTGTCCGATTATCGCAGACCTACTATACCCTAGCTTAAATGGCTAACCCAGCGTCATCCGATGACGAGCCCGGTTATATGAGGGCGTTGAACGCTGCCAGGAACGGCGACAAGGCCGCTCTTGAGGGTCGTGACGGCGAACTTCTAGCCTCAGCGCGCGACGCATTATGGAAGAAAGTTGAAGGGAATCCGACCTACTTGCTCAACCGACATGAATTCGCACTCTTCAACTATTACCGTCAACACTACGAGAAGATCGCGAAAAACAAGGATACCGTCCGGAAAGCGGTAGCTCGATTTTGGGACAACTATTCAGAGAAACCTTCGGGCTCGGGCAAGTCATAGTACGAACTACCACGGTTCATCGCCATATCGAATGTCTAGCAACACTTTCCTACATTGCGGTTATTGTCTGGCTGGGTGGCCGGTTCATCCTCGGTCTTTATAATTGCGCCCGAAGCGCCGAGTCTTTAGAGGCGATGGACCTACGACGAGCAGCTCACACATGAACGCTTGATCAGTTGTTAAAATGTGTGGGTAATATCGTCGGTATCGGACAGACTCTGGTAGTCTCTCCAACCAATTTGCTGTGAAGCATATCGCGAAACACTCATACTCGCAACCTGCACTTTGAGGTTTCTAGTCCTCTCCTCGAAGTTGGTCAGATTCTTGGATGTCTCGAACAAAGTAGCGGATCCATAATGTATAGGGTGGAGTTTCGGGTCTTTCTTTTCTTTTTCTTTTTTTCTTTTCTTTTTTTCTTTTCTTTTTTTCCCCATCTCTTTCTTCTCATCTTCCTCTCTGTTTCTATGAAAAGCATCCTCTACCACTATGCAGACTCTATAATACCACTTTGGTGGCAGCCAAATGTGCATGCATCTGCCCCTGGTCCGTTCTTAAATTCTACGTAATAACTATTCGATTATGGCGCATTCGACACCTTCCTCAAATACCACATGCAAATGACCTGGGCGTGGTATGATCTGTTCGAAGGGACGAAAATCCAGGTAAACGTGCCAGAACACTTCCAAGACATATTGATTGACTCTTCAAATCGTGTCTGCGAAAGATGGAACCGATAGCGCGGGTACCAAACAAAGATAAATAATACCTGCGCGCCTTGGCAGGTGATTCTCGTACGTATCCCGGAAGGCTGGAGTATCAAGGTAGGTCAGCACTTTGACGGGTCGCAATGTCAAGATCATCTGACACCTGTCGACGTGGGCCTTATGTGAGCTTAAGACGTCATACCAATTGTCGGGACCTCGGCCGAGGCTTAGTCAGACCCGTTAATTCGATCTCGAATTTCCATGGAACGCCTCAGAAATTCGCTGCAGTCTACCCTGGAGTTTGGATGGGACGCTTGTCTCTCTGTTGACCGATTGAGCTCCGTCTGATGTGTCAAGAATCGAAATAATAGTGTATTGAATGCTAGACCGAGCTTTTTCTAAAACTAAAACTTCTAGAAAAAGAAATTGAACAAAGGAAAACCATGACCATCAAGGCCTGGTACTGCTGAGCTGCGCGTTCCAACGTACATGTCCAAATAAAGTACAGTGTCTATTATTTATCACAGATTAATTGAGTGTTCGGCATCTATTTGTTGGCTCCGGCCTCGCTATCCATTACCGGGTTGTGAGTAAGGACGTCTGCAGGGGGTTCTGTGAACGTATTAGTATCGAGATCCTGGTGTTTCAGGAACCACCAGGTTGTACCCACCAGTTCTGGTAAATGCACCTCTCTCGCTGGCAAGCAATTGCTTGACCTTGCCACCCTCCACCTGATCCCTCGACACGTTGAGGAGGTCAGGAGCCAAGCCCATTGATGACAAGAACTGCACACTCTCCTTCCACTCGACTTCCTTCCTGTTCTTGTCCCAGTTCAGTTCCTCGCCCATAAGGTCGATCACTGTAGGGAGCGCTTCGAGGGCAGCCTGGGCGTTTAGGAAGGCCAAACGGGTCCTCCGGGCAATGACGTCGACTGCGGTCTGTGCGTATTCGTGGCGAACGGCAAAACGGATTTCACCGTCAATGAAGGGGTAAAGGGCTGAAATGCGCACACCGCGTACAGGAAAGCGAGTCTCTGTTGGGGCGGACAAAGCGGCCACTTGCCAAGCGCGGTCTCCGTACGAAGTTGTCAGATGTCTAGCGACATCGGTTTCAAGACCGTAGTGCTGGATCAGGTTGATGAAGAGGGTCTTGGACCACCCATGAGCTCCAATCAGACGGACCTGGTGAGTCTGGCATGAACCATCCAGTGAAGCGTGGTCGGCAACCAAGCCGCGTCCACCAACACCACTGATATCCGGAGCATCATTAATCTCACGGGGCTTGAGTTTGAATACCTTGACCGCTTCATCGACAGCCTCTTCGGCCATCTGGCGGTATGTAGTCCACTTGCCTCCGGCGCAAGTCAACAAACCCGAGGAAGAGACGGAGATGAGATGGTTGCGGACAAGAGCTTGCGAGCTCTTGACATTAGGATCACGAACAAGGGGTCTAATTCCGGACCAAGCAGCAAGCACGTCAGACCGATCAACGTTGATATCGGGTGCCAGGTATCCTCTGATTTCCTTGAGAATCCAATTAATATCCTTTTCAGAAGGTTGAGGCTGGCGGGTGATCTCCGTAGGCGCATCCGTGGTACCGGCGATCGTGTTGCCATGCCAGGGAAGGAAGAAGATGACACGGCCATCGGACGTCGACGGGTCAATAAGACCCATGTTTGAAGGGCTGTAGTAGCCAGGAAGGATTACGTGCACACCAGAGCTGGGCGCCACGATCTCCTTCACGTCGGAATCATCCATTTTTCTGATAGAATCCGTGAATGGACCGGTGGCATTGATAATACCCCTTGCCCTGATGGGAATCTCTTCCGTCTCTTTACCATCTTTCCCAGGAATAGTATCTCTGAGCAGAGCACCGTTGAGCCTGCCTGACGCATCCTTTGAGAGACCGGTAACCTCCATGTGGTTGACCACAGTACTACCGTACAGCGCAGCCGTCATTGCGAGCGAAACGTTCATTCGGGAGTCGTTGTGGGCACCATCTATATCAAGAATTCGTTAACCATAATTCAACTTTGAATTCTGAAGGACGGAGGGCAAATACCGTAGTAAACCATGGCACCGAGAACGTTATCCTTTCTGAGCATGGGGAAGGCCTCGATAGCCTTACTCTTCGGCAAGAAGTAGGAACTCTCGATACCCTCCGAACCAGCTAGCCAATCATAAGCCTTGGTACCAGCCCAGAAGTAAGGGACCTGCCACCATTTCTGTACGGGCACCATGATTGGAAGCCAACTAGAAAGGTGAGGAGCGGTATTCAGGAAGTATTTCCGCTCCCTTAGAGCTTCTTTCACAAGCTTGTACCTGATGGTAAAGTCGAGTACGTCAGCTCAGGCGACATTTCGCAGTGGCATAAGATTAGGTGAACTAACTGGTTGTAGTCCAACTCCCAGACGGCCTTCTCCAAGTAACGTACACCGCCATGAACAAGTTTGGTGCTCTTACTACTCGTTCCAGAACTGAAGTCATCTCTTTCGACCACAGCTACTTTCAATCCACGCGTCGCGGCGTCAAGTGCGATACCTGACCCTGTGGCGCCTCCACCAATTACGAGAAGATCATATACATCCGCATCTTCACCGGAAGAGCTGCGCTTGAGCTCTTGAATTTGTTCCAAGCGTGACTTGATTTTTGGGAAGCTTGGGGGCACAAGCTTACCCTCCTGGTAGCCCGGCGGTGGTACAGCAGGCGCTTCGAGACCAGGAATGTTGCGGGGACGATACGAGAAGTAGAGAGCTCCTGCGCCAACGGTAGCCGCTGCGGAGGTGTAGAGAAGAGGGCGCATAATCCTGCGAGAATTGCGAGAAGCCATTGTGCAAGTATATGTGCGAAACCAATGGGCCGCGAATTAGCCGTATTTAGCCGCTGCTGACGTTGCTCTGTCGCTAAGGCGGCGAGAGCGAATGCGCAATTGAGAGAGTTTGTGCGCTAGGTGATATCCCGCGGGGTGTCCTTTTTGAGATATCTGGAGAGCAGCGGTCAGAATCGCAATCGACGGGCAATTGGCGGATAAGATATTGCGTTAATGATACGCTCGGGTTGTCCATACCTGGCGGGAAGGAAGCTATCTTGGGCAGATGCGCCAGAAGAAGGGCGAGGAGACAAGGGGAGGAATTAGGTTGATGTGATGAAAACAAGGGGAGAGGTAGGGTGAGAAGAAGATGCGCAGGGCATATGAGGAGGTAAGAGGGAGGCTGTCATCGTGGAAGAGACCGGGAAACCTTCCATTCTCTTATACTGCGTCATGACGTTTGAAGACAGTCCGGTTGACCCTTTCAGCCTGCCAAGTTCCAGCAAGATCCAGCCAGCGCGGCAATTGGAGCACAATTGCAGTGGAGCGATGACGGGCTCACGGCGTAAAGCCCGCGCGTCCCACCAATCACGCGGTCGGCAGCAGACACCCGGTCCAGCGTCCATGTGACCTGCAAAGGATTTTTGGCTCAGAGTCCAGATTCCGACTCCCAGAGACATCGCGAACCAGGCGCAATCCCTTGAGAAAAGACAGGTCACCCCGTGATCAAGCTCCCTTCCAAACAGGCAGGTCTGTCGAGAGAGGTTCAGCGTTTGGGGGGTCGAGACTCGAGACTGGCGGCACTGGCCTGATGATCTCCAACTTGTTTACTGGGAGCGACCCACCGACTATAATCTTGGAAGCTATGATAGCAAGCTATGATGTTATAATCTATCCACGGAGTAATTATCAGGCACCTTGCTGCCAGGCTTGAACGGTTGAACTACGTACTGAACCAGACAACCGGCGTAGGTGACTCCGTATTTATCGGAGGTCTCTCTGCATATCCTCGGGCGCAGAGAGGACACAGCTCGGCATTCTTGGGACAACCGACAATCCTCACTCCAGGCCAGGCTAACCGGCAATTCGACTGTCTACCAACCAGCCTTTTCAGGCGATCGGTGTCGTCCGTGACGCACCTCCATTGCTCCGCAAGGCTTCCCCAAACGTGATGCTCTCCCCGACACTTGGTAGTCCGTGCTTTGGTTATTCGTGGGCTTGAAACGCGAACTTCTCTTCGGCATGAGACATGCCTGGGTCATTCACCTATAATCGCGAGTTGAAGGTCATGGATGTTTGTCCTTCAGGCAGGTTGTTTCACATCTGCACACAGTACATTATTGGTGCTGGGTTTGCAGACTGTCAGTATACGCATCCGTCTTGGAACGTCCTTCTATATAGGTTACTAACTCAAGCAGCAGAATTGATTGACAGAAAGATATTCTTTGGAAAACGTTATCATATCGCTGTCTCCAGCCATGAAGAGCTCCGGCCTACGAGCTCCGTCCTCGGCGGACATCTTCGTGCGAGTACAGTCTTAACCACATCAAGAACTGCGAAAATCACCTCAAGAAGATCATTCGAACTATCTGCAGCCCGGAAAGAACAAAATATGGTGATTTCGAGGGGTTTATAACCATGGACCACGGAATAATTGGGCCTAGCCAGCATGAATTTGATGTTCAGCGGAATTTTTCCGAGTGCGGAAAGCCCTCGGTTGCTCTCCCAATTTTTGGCGAATCATGAACCGCTTATCTCCTAAGCTTGACTGCATTTCCCCAGCTTTTCCATCCTATGGGTGAATGCGGGGTGGTTTCAGCACCTGGGATATACCACAGCCTTTTGTGAGACGGAAATGTTCCTCTACATGCGGATCTCTGCGAAGCTACCTCACATCGTGTGGGGAGGAGGGTGTCGTAGGCAACCTATATTAACATGACGCTCAGATAATGCTGCAAGCTCTCAGGTGCAACAAACTGCAAAGGATTCTCAAGAGAAAGACCGCAGAGAGTACCGCTCAACAATATGGCTGTCGCAGGAGCATTATCACTCATCAACACCAGGGCCATCGAGCATCCCCTGCAATCTTTGGCTATCATCGTTTTTACTGTTCCGATTCTCTACGTCATTGTCAATGAATTTATTCGTGCCTCTGCTCGCATCCCTGGCTTCAAAGGTCCTCATGGTCTGCCTTTGATCGGTAATCTTGCACAAATACGGAAAAACGCGGCCGAACAATATCGTATCTGGTCAAAGACTTATGGTCCCGTCTATCAGATTCAGCTTGGAAACATTCCTGTCATGGTCATAAATTCTGCTGCCGCCGCAAAAACTATCTTTGGGCATAACGCACAAGCTCTAAGTTCCAGGCCTGAGTTCTATACCTTTCACAAGGTAAGTCTAGACTTGTTTTGTCGTTCGCTCTTTCGTCCAACCCTGGTGAGGTTTCCGCTCACTGTTATTTAGATCGTTTCCAATACAGCTGGTACAACCATTGGTACCTCTCCGTACAGTGAGTCGCTGAAGAGGCGCAGAAAGGGCGCAGCGTCAGCCCTCAATCGACCTTCGGTTGACTCGTATGTGTCCCACCTGGATGTCGAATCCAAAGCATTTGTGGCAGAGCTCTACAGGTATGGGAATGGGGGGGAGACGCCCGTGGATCCCATGGCGATGATTCAACGGCTAAGTTTGAGTCTCGCGCTCACTCTGAATTGGGGAGTGCGAGTAGCGTCGCAGGAGGAGCATCTTTTTGATGAAATCACTGAGGTCGAAGAGGAGATTAGCAAGTTCCGAAGCACGACGGGGAACTTGCAGGACTATATCCCCCTTTTACGTCTGAATCCATTCAGCGCCAACTCGCGCAAGGCCAAGGAGATGAGAGATCGGCGCGACAAGTATCTCAATGCACTCAACGCTGCCCTTGATGATCGGATGGAGAAGGGTACTCACAGTCCTTGTATCCAAGCAAACGTCATTCTCGACAAGGAAGCCAAGCTGAACTCGGAGGAGCTTACCTCCATCAGTCTGACCATGCTATCTGGCGGCCTCGATACTGTCACCACTCTCGTTGCTTGGAGTATCTCTCTTCTTGCCCAGCGGCCCGACATTCAAGATAAAGCAGCAAAGGCTATTCAAGGAATGTACGGCGAAGACCAGCCGCTGTGTGACTCTACTGATGACCAAAAATGTGCTTATATCGTGGCTCTTGTTAGAGAGTTTCTTAGGTCAGTAGTGATTCACACAGGATATCTATCTTCGCGTTGATAACATGGCTAATCGCTTATAGATACTACACCGTCCTCCGTCTTGCACTACCGCGCACATCCATCAGAGATATCACATACGAGGGCAAAGTCATCCCCAAAGGAACTGTATTCTTCCTCAATTCGTGGGCCTGCAACATGGGTACGTTACTTCTGTGTCTGGACGTTCACTTTCGAAGGCTTTTGCTCATATTCTCTCATACAAGACCCCGAAGTCTGGAACGATCCGGAAGAATTCAGACCAGAACGCTGGTTTGAGCAACCTGATGCACCCATGTTCACATACGGAATGGGCTACCGCATGTGTGCTGGCTCACTCCTCGCCAACCGTGAACTGTATCTTGTCTTCCTCCGTACCCTGAACAGCTTCCGCATTGAGCCGACTGGCGAAAAGATCGAGTGGCATCCTGTGAAAGGTAACTCTGACCCAACCAGTCTGGTGGCCATCCCAAAGAAATATAAAGTGAGGTTTGTTCCGAAAAATGAGGAGGCGCTTGGGAAAGCTTTGGTTTGAGTTGAAGGGAACACTATTCGCTTTCCAGTCTGTGCATAAATTTTTCTGCCGTGAATGGAAGAATCAAGTAATGGTACTATAGGTACTTGCGCTGCTCATATGTACTTCCGTTGGGGAGGTCTAGATTAGACGGTTGATAGTTTAAGTAATACTCAAATATGCTCGTTGTATAATGCATACTATGGGAGGTTTGATATAAGTTATTCTACAGTCCGTGGCTTATTCCCCGCCAAGTACCCTAAAAACCGTCCTGTCCGTCATGAGCACCAAAAAAGAAAGTCGAAGCTGTAGTATCAACTGCAAACTGAAAAATCAAGCAGTACGTCCCATCAAAAAACATATGCAAGCAAATGTAAATAGCGCCGGCAATGCAGAATGAATCCTTCGCCAGTCTCCGAAGATGGACACGACATTATTTATTGCCCCCCAAAATTTCTGTATTCCGTGTTTCTTGTTTAATTTGTTATTGTTTCTCCCCTTCTTTCCTTTTAAGAGGGGTGTGGTCATCTCAGCGTTATGCCATCTGGCTCAATGTAAGGCGTATGGCGACTAGGCGAGGGCCACATATCGCGCAAGATTGATGACGACAAAGGAGACTTCCATGCAAAGGAAGGGTATGTTGTAGTTGAACTCAAACCGAGAATGACAAGGACGTTCTAGAAACTGCAATAAACCAAACACGAAAATTGGAAATCGCTTCGGTATCGAGCACCAACGGTGAACACTGAAGGTCCTTTGCATGGTTTGGTTGAGAAGCTCATGACGTTAGGCGCCTTTTGAGGTCACGTACGTGGTCAAAGCTGCTCGCATAGTCGCGCAGTTCAGTTTGGGACTGCGATGATATTGAGGAGCCTTGTGACGAATTGCTTCTGAGCGAAGACAGTGAAGTCTGGGATGATGATGGTGACAAGGTTCTCTGAAGATGCGGTCGATGAATATTCGAAGAGGTTTGAGTAGAGTTGGACATAGAGTCCAACTGTGCACCTCGCTTCGCCATAATGGGGTTCTTGAGCGCGGCCCTCGAGCCTTGCGTGTGAGTTGACGTCGTCTCGTGTAGAACGTCGAGCTCGGCGAGCCTGCACGACTGGGAGCAATAGGGAGTCCCCAGAGTTTGTCGGTCACAGACCAAGCAGAAGTCGAGAGACCACTCGCTAGTCATGATGGAAGTTTTCGATAGATGAAGCCAGGCTTCGATAATCGCGCTCGGCAATGTAATGCGAAGGGCGAGCGCAGATGTCAAGTACGAGCCTGTAGGTTGACAAAAGAGCCCGAGAACAGTAATGTCGGAAGGGTGAGGTCAAGCAAGAGATGTGAGCGTTGCTTCGCGTAGGAAACGGGTGTCTTGTCAAGAGCGAGAAGGCCCTGATGGGGCGAGAGGATGATGGAGAAATAAGGCGTAGGATCAAACCACAGGTAAGTCGAAGATTTCTTGATTTGAGATAATGGAGGAATATTGCACAATTGATGAGGAAAGAGTGGTCGAAGGTTGAGATTATTATGTGTTCAGGCACTGTGGTCACCTCATAATAAGCAAATAGTGTCTCATCCTTATAGCCGTACAAGCTTGCGAATGTCAACTGGGCTGCCTGTGGCAGTTTGGTTTCAGAAAACGGGCTGTCCGTCGGAGGATGAGCAGGCAGAAGGGCAAAGCAAAGGGTGGGCAGATCGAAGGGACAGGCGATGATAATATACTCCGGAGGGAGGTTTTCGACCTTGGGGGAGACTGGCGTGATGGATGGGGGTGGAGACCGATTAGTCGAAATGCATCATGCATCGACACTTGTACTACGACGCATGGGCTCTTAGGAGACTAGTAGTACTATGGGATTTACATTAGCATTATTGTCTAAGGTAGGTACTCTGTCGCCATGATGATTTGGCGCCTCCAGCTGCGTCTGACCTGGCTCTGGAGACTGTCTGCACTCTGCGCTCTGCAGCTGGGGGAAAGAGTAGTAGTGTCCGGTGGTTCTGTGGAGAATGCGAGAGGGGTTCGGACCTTGCGCTAGACCTGTTGCAGGCTAGAGACAGCTCCAAAACTTTCTTGTGCAGCTGTTCTGGTGGATCCCAGAACCGTCAACCACTCAGGACCCGCCATGCCGCGCTCGTTCAGTCCCCAAGGTTCCAAGACTGCTGCAAAATTCGATGGGCGAACCTTGAAGACTGGCAAATGACCCCAGCATGTTATCTAGATATCAGGACATACAGAGTATACCCAAGGTCTGGAATGGTGTGGAGAGCCTTGAAAACTCTTTCTCTATTCCACGGCCAGGAGAGCAGGGTGGAGGAAGTTCTCCAAGCGCAAATAACCATAATGTCAATTTGGCTCATTCTTCGAACCAAGCACTTGACCAGATCTGTCACTCGTCACCATAACAGTCTGTTCTTTGGCACAGACCTACTGCAAGTATACAGAGTACATCGTACGTTGTAGCAGATTATTTGCTCGTCCGCCCCATCCGCCACCTAAGGCCAACAGTCAAGCAGCGAGAGGTCGAGTTGGTCAATGACTCGATGGGGTTGTGGAGATTAGCCGACGGGTGATGCGCGTTCGTACTCCGGAGTAGTTACAGGTCGTATGAATGTGGGCCTGACTTCGCGTGAGTTACTAACCTGATTCGGCCAAATCATGTGATTTACGCACCTTCACGGGATCTTCTATGACAGTACAAAACAAGACTAGTCCCTAACTAGTAGTCTACTAGTAGTAGGTAATATTGGTAATATCAATACAATAGTAAATTATAATACCAAGCTGGCGTGGTCACATGATGTGACCAATTTCCTAATTGGCAACTCAGCGAGGTCCGGCCCACATCCTCACGGCATGTCGACTCTGCGCGTTCCGCGGGCCCTTGACCCAAATTGGCGTAGGAAGTTGAGAGACCTGAGACCCAGGTTCAGTGGCAAGGCCCACTACAGAGTATAATTCTTGATCATAAAGGTTGATGGACTTCGAGTTCAGAATTCTCAAAGCTTCTTTGAGAATGTCCTTATGATCAGCTTGGCTGCTACAGAACAAGCGACCCGCCGCATCGTAAGGTCAGGTAAGGAACTATCCTAGGTAGGTCAAAGTTAGACAATCACTTATCTGAATCTATGTTTATCTGTTGATACAGCCCAACTTTCCCATGATAAGTGCATTGAGCCACTAAGGAGCGGTTCTGACCTTATCTCTTCTTGGAACTAGAAAAACGTGCACAATGCACATGGACGAGTCTGTGCAGAGTCTCCGTATCAGCTGTTGGACATAAGACGGGCCCAACCGCGTTAGGTTGTGGGGAAAGACTGCGGGGAAAGCTAATAACAATATTGCCGTGGCTGGGGTACTTTGCCAGAATTAATAATTATCATTTGAGTTCGTATGGAGTCGAAGGGGCAAAGTCAAAAATAAAAAAGAAAAAGCAGCCAGCCCACAACAGAGAATCCGAGCCCTCAATTACTCTGTATGAATCAGGCTCCAGCTGGAGTCGGAACTTTCCAGCACCAGGCTCCGGCAAAAGGGTCTCTTTGTGGACACTACTTCGTAGCGCCGCTTTATTGGATGTCGTTTTCATCTATCTAGATACTCCGGCCACGACTATCTAGGTATCTACTTTTGTTTTCTCATTTTGACAGTACTCTGTACCTCAAGCGCAATGTGCACAGAGTACTCCGTTGCCACACTGGGGAGCTAATGAGACATCAGGTCAGGACTGAGTCTCCTGATAATCATTCAACTGGTGAAGTTAACCTCTTGACACGACAAATACAGAAGTACCGATTCGTTTATTGCGGCAATAATTGCTCGGTACTGTGAATGGAACTGATTGAGCATTCGGACAACTACGTGGGCGGCGGACTATGGAGTACGCGAGAGAAGCAATGCATTTTTGCCCATTAATCCTCCCAAATGAAGTCTCTGGGTCACCTGGCAACCAGCCGCTTGGATCCTATTTTAACTTGGTGAGAGTGATGAGAGGGGCAGTGTGAAGCGCTAGGTAGGCTTGAACCATCACATCTGTTCTCAACTGGACACCTGGCTGCAGGAACAATGTCGTGAGTAAATACACAAAATCGATCTATCAGCTAGCACGATGCCCCGTGGCATCCTCGGAGTATTATGCCAATCAAATATTAAAGCGAGACTACTATATATCTACTTTCCGTCGACCTCGCTCACCTGCCCGAGTCACGGTTCCGGGTCTAGACCAACATTAACCTTCCGTGAGCAGGCTTCTTCGAATTATGGTATAAATCAAGCGGAACAAGGCACAGCAGAGCTATGCACACACACGTGGTGGGACGCGCCCTTATTGAAGGAGATACGTCTTGAATGTACGCAGTCACAGAATCCATTCTGCATTCGCGCGGAGCTTTTGAATGGCAGGCATACGAAGATGCCTAGTTGGAAGGCTTTGGACCATGCGACCGATACGCACAGGTCGTGCCCAGATACACTCGTTGTCCAGTCTAAACCTGTACAGTCATCCAACCTTGGGCGGAACTTAATCTTCGAGCTAACCAGTGTCTTCCACGCTGTGTTCGTGAATCTGGATACAGCGTGGAGCTGACGTTATCGCTGGTGCTTTCTGTTCGAAGGCGCTGCGTACTAGCAGCCCTCCCATTAATCGAACAGTCTATACCGAACGCCTTGAAGAATCAGGCATGAGCAGATATTCGTAAACTATCGGCGGGGCCTGATACTCCAATTGGAGGAATGATTTCCCTTCTACCAAGGAAAGAGCAGTCGCTTGTGATAGGCCTTGGGCAAAGAAAGCGGCAATGTAGTGTTTACTGTCCGCTGAGCTTGTCTTGTTGTGTTGCAGGAATTCGAACCAAAGTTGCCGGCAAGGGTGATCTGGCAGAGACATCATCATTATTCTCTTCACTCACTTCTTGCTCTACCACTTGATTCAGCATTTTCAATTCCGCTAAAATACGTGGTCAGCCGATAAGCCCACAATCAATCAAACGCGAATGCTGAGACTTACTTGACGCCATAGTGATTGCTCGTAGAACATTATCCCAGTTAGCTAGTACGCATGCCACAGCTAATAACACAGATAGCAGCCACAATCAGTAAACGACACACAATTGCTTTGCATATGGCGTAAAGGCGATAACAACTAACCTTCTGTGCCGTCTTTGAGAGTTGCAAGTTTTGCCTGGAGCACCTCCATTTGCCCCGCAAGACCGTTGCTCATGTCACGGAGCTGAATGAGATGTTCCAACTCCGCTTTCTTTGACGCAATGCGGGCCGCCAATGCCGAAGACTGCTGTTGCGATACTGTATTCCCCGGCTGTCGTATGGATGCTCCTGGAGGAAGCATTGAGGCAGGGCGAGGCGCAAATGCCATGGCGGCGTTCAGTTTGAGGCTTCGAGCCAAAGCGGGGAACGGAGAGCAATGGGAGAAGCGCGGTCAAAACCGATTCGTGGACGTAAGTCTTCGTTCGGTGTCGGTCGAATGATTGAGCTCCCAGGACGCAGGGTAGCCTGATGGTTGAAATAATCTGGAATGCCGGCGCCTGTGAAGCAATGGAAATTCTGCTGTGCAGTACAGTGTACCTGCGAAGCCGAGAAGAAAGAACGGGCGACCGCCCGCGCTTCCCAAAACAAAAGGAGGCCCGCGCTTTACCCCATTCGGATAACCATCAACAACCGGCTAACTAACTGTCAGACCGCGATCGAACGGTATCCTGCGCAGAATCCTTGCTGTCTCAGCGAAACAGTCACCACTCGATGCCCAGCTCCCGGCGCTTGTTCAATCTGATGTCCAGACGAGTTTGGGCTCTTTCTTGAAATAAAGTAGGCCCAACGAGAAGCTATCTAGGCCGGAGATAGAAGGGTCGCTACCGCTACAGCTTTCTCGCGAGAATGGCCCGTCTGAACGAGTCAACGGTCTCGGCTGAGCCAATCGAGATTTGTATGTCCACAAACTGAATGTCCCCGCGAGAGAAGTGCGGCGCGCTCATTCCTCACCTCCTTTAGTGAAACGGCGATTCGTGCGACAAAATCGCGAGATCGCCAGAGTTAATTCGATCCAATCTCTCCGGATTCGGAGCCTTGAATCCGAAGTCTCTCATCTCCTGTCCGAAAATGTGTCCCTGAGGGAACAAGTTATAACCCTGACGCATGACTTGGAACGATTCGAAGCCGCAAAAACACTGCACGATGGTGTCTACGATGTCAAAGCCAGGCTAGACAGCAAACTAATGGAATTGACCAACTTGATAAGCGAGTTAGGTGCTTTGCCACGACGTTACTCTAGGATAACTCGAGAAAAATCTCAGTCTGAGCTCGAGAGACCACGAAGAGAACTAAGTGCAGCCAGACACGTTGGCAATGCAAACCTTGGCCCAAGGTTGGAGCCTGAACATGATGGAAGATTACCTGTCATACTAGAAGATAAATACTATCCCAGGCGTACGTTAAGGTAAGAAATACTTTCCGAGGGAATCAACATAGTGCTGATGATAGGAATGATAGTGCGCAAGAGATACAGGAGTTGTCAGACGACAAGGCAGACATGCCAAACTCTCCGCTTCAGCGGAGCCCCGTTGGATCTCCGGATCAGACTGTTGAAGGTGATGAGGCGTCGACGCCCGCAGCAAATGATACGAGGACGAGCATAGGAAATGGCGACACGGAGGCTGAACATACCCTGCCCCCGAACCTCGAAACGAGGAGAAAGAAGAAGACAGGTTCAGTCATTACCGAAAGAGGATCGACTGATACTAGGGTAACATCTTTGCTCGATTCAAAATTCACGCGGAAATGTGGAGCAAAACGCAAATTCTTGATTGAGGACGAAGAGGATTTTGATGAAGCGGCACCCGCTGAGGATGATGACTTTGAGTTTAGTCGTCCTGTCCAGTCACCGAGGCTATCCTCACAGAATGGCCGATCCCCAGTCAAAAAGAAAAGTCGGCCCCAAGAGGACGCCACGAGCCATGTACAACTTAAGCGGAAAGTGCTCGAGCCAAGTATGTGAACCCAGCTCCCACCTTACCCGTCTCTAACTAATAACAAGCAACAACAGAGAGCACGAATACAAACTTACTTTCCCCAATGATACCAACCGTCACCAAGAGCTACGACCAACATCATAAACCCGCAATCCCCGGGACCCAGAATTCTTCCCGAAGGCAAGGAAAAGGCTGCCTGGGCCGTGGCAAGTCTGTTTCTCCGGCGAAACCTAGCCTTGCTACATCTGAGGACGATGGGTATATCAAGAGTGACAGGGAAGAATTAAAGATTGAAGTCAAAGCCCTTATCACACCACAACACGCAGAACAAGCCGAATCTGCCAAAACAACAGATATGCCAACTGCTCGTCCATCAAGACGAAGGGGTGCCGTGGTTAGCTACGCAGAACCAAATCTGAGAGACAAGATGAGGCGCTCAACCAATGAGCTTGGGCCAGCCGTCAACGCGGACAAGCCAAGAAAATCTAGTTCACACACGGACACGAGCCGGGTGCCGCATGAACAAAGAGGTGGCCATAGCTCTTCAAAGAGGTCTCGAAGTTTGAGCTCTCAAAACGGAGAGCATGGCCCAACCAGCAATGATACTCCCCAAGATATGGATACACAGAGCGGAGAGCAACCGGAAGGTGAAAACCCGGGGATTATAGATCGACGGGATCAAGACAACCCGCAACTGTCCGCTAGCAATGGGATGAGTATCGCCATTAATATGGACGCACCTTCAATCACAAGCAGAAAGAGTCGACGACATTCCTCAAACACGAAGGCTTCCGGAAGAAGCATCCCGAGGTTTTCTACGAATACTATAGACGTGGAGAGTGTGTGCAATGACCTGGTCACAGATTACTCAGGTGGCACAGTACATGAGCTCCCTGTAACCGGTGAACATTCAGTTAGGGACTCACAGGGATACATCGATGTATCATCATCAGTCATAGATTCAACTGAGATGACACGGGGACAGCGTGTGGCTGCTAGGCGGAGAAGCATGATGTTATGATAGATAACTCTTTAGTTACATGTTTGCAGCCCGAATGGAACCAGCACCTCCGCGTGGCCGCTTTGCTCCCCGTAATGGCCTAATCTAGTTGCATATTAGACCGATAACTGAGGACGTCATCATGGCGGTCATTCGCAATGACAAGCATGCTGAAGAAGTAATGAGTGGGGTTTTATTGAATGCCGCACGGCAAGTATCAGTCTGAGCGTAAGGTGAATTTTCGGATAGTGCGTTTGGTTCATTCCCCAGTGTCTCACCGATCTATGCTGTGAGGCAATTACGGGACTACCATAAAACTCATTATGGTCCTTCAACTTGTCGTATTACGGGTATTTACCTCTTCGTGTAGAGCCAATTGCTTCTGGTTGGCGTGAAGAACTCCATAACGATGGATATATGCTCAGGTGTTTGAGGGGGCAAGTTGGTGTGTTTCCTGGTAGGGCCGAAAGAGATTGGCCAGTGCTCATTTTGTATATTGGTCTCAACGCTTTGTATGCTTCGGAATTTTCTCGTATGCGTTCGGACTTGGCTTTTTTCGTTGCCCTTTCTCGCTGCTGCGACTATGACCATCGTGCGCCCGGCCCCTTTCCGGTGACTTTGAGGCAGCGTCCCGATCATGGTTGTGGTGTCTGCAGTTCCTCCTAGCATTTGCATTCCCCGTCTTAGAGTCGTCGTCTGAATCAGACGAGTCTGAATCCGAAGATTCTGATTCTGAGCTGCTTTCCCCTACGGGCCTCGTCTTATGGTAGATGCAGCAGACTATGGCGCACGCGCGAGTCAAGAATCATGTGTTAGCAATTGATCATCAAATCGAACTCTCTGTATGAGAGTGAATCCTATTCACCTTTTGAGCTCTTTTTTCCCATGCCTTCATTGTCTACCACATCCTCGCTCCATCGGATACGTCGTGCGGGCGTTTGTTCACGACTGGCGGGAGCCTCGACCTCTGCTCTTAGTCTAAGCGTTCCAGTTACCTGGGAATTTGATGTATCCTCATGCACTCGAGAGACTGACGAAACACGGGAGCTAGAGGTCGAATTCTGAGAGAACATTTGGCGGCTATGAGACATGACTGCGTCCGGAAAGCCCGGAAAAGGCCCGCGAGGGTTCGGGGTAGGCGGGGTAGATAGAACGATAGAATCAGATGACAAATTGCGTCCAGAGTGCTGCGGCCAGCCCGAGGCATTTACTGCCTCCTTATGCCGCCCGTTGGAGAACCTTGGAAGCAGCTGTGGCCGCCGACAGTCGGCCGGCTGATGTAGTCTCTCCTCTATGACTAGCCCTCAAGTAGATACGTGTATTTCTTTACATGTTTTCACATCCATTCGGAATTGCATACAGCCAACAAGCTTTCAATAAATGGAAATAGAAAGGCCGTTATCAAAGTAGCAGCATGCTGAAATTACGTATGATCGCTCCTAGGTAGCTCCGGAGATAAGATCAACGATAGATCAGATACTAAGCTAAATAATTTCCCCATAGGAGCTCGACTCCAAAAGATGTCATGGGTATGAAATCGTTGAAAGACCAAAATACATCCTGAAACAGGCTGGTAGACGGCATGCCCGCTTGTCTCTCTCGCCTACAACCCATAAAAGGACCAGCCGTCCAACCAGTCGATGTTGGTGAAAGACGTGCAGCCTTCCAAGCACATTCTGGAATCCGCCGAGGAAGCTAATTTAACATCGAGTTTTCGCTCCTCGTTGAGTCATAGCTCGTCGTCGTGATCCATCTCTGAAGGCTTCAATAGCCCTCCAACCCTCATTGCACGGTCACGCTCTGCAGCTTTGGCATCCTTCAATGCTTGTTCTCTTTCTTCAGCATAGAGTTCAGCGTTGTCCCCGGCAAATTCCTTCAATGAAATCAAGAAATCACGTAGATGTGTCTTGAATTTGTTGAAGTCATCGTTGAAGGTGAACAAGCCAATAACAAACTGTTTGATTTGGATTCTGGCGAATGTTAAGATCACTAACTTATATGTGAAGGTTGACCGAAGCTCAAAACTTACTCTTGGAGGTTCTTGAAGGCAGTCTGTAAGAGATCTGCGACATATTTTTGAAGGAAGTCCTTATTGGAGGTTCCAATAGGTGCTTGTTCGGCAGTGTAGATGGGATCTTGTATTTTGCCAGCTTCGATGAAATAAAACATTCGCGACAGTAGCCCCGCCTGAGACTTGAAGCCTGTAGAATAGTCAATGTACTGAGCCTTTCTCTGGCTGAAGCAACAACGCCCATACCTGCTTTATGATCACTGTCGGTGAGGACGAAGAATACATCCTGCAAGATCGGAATATAGAATTGACGGAAGAAGATGTTTGACGTTTGAGGGTCGGTTTCAGCCATGTTGTTCATGAGCTCAAGGCACATTGTAAGGCCGGTATTCTCAACTTCCCGATTGTCGTGCTTACTTGCCCACATGCAAGAATCAATGACGAACTTGAACTGTGTGGCGTCAAGTTTGAGCAACGCCGGGAAACAGTAAAGGTTGATTGCTTGTAACAACTTGAAGAATTGTATCCTGTGATCGGGGAATTCGTGAAAGTCCTTATTAATCATCTCCAAAGTGCATTCAAATACACTCTCCATGATTAGTGGCACCTTATCCTCCATCAGGTTCTAAACAAATGTGAGTCCGCGGTCAGGAACACGAGTTCACGCAGAGGCAACACCGGATAGAACCAGGGGAAACTTACGTGCAACTTTTGAATAACTGTTGTCATGACGCTCAAAACCTCGGCTTCGCGAGCATTGGGCACATTCCGGTTATAGTCGACTAGAACTGCTTCAAGGAGCGGTGGAACCATATTTGCATTAACCATCTCCAGATCGTCGGCTTTCTGCACGTACGTATCGATGAGTTTCAAGATCTCTCTCTTAATTGTTCGAAGTCCTCTGACTTTAGGGGTCTTGGTCGCAATGTCGCCTGTAGAAATCAGCAGGCGCCCGTTAGAGAAGTGCCCATATGCGTTAAAAGGAGAAGGGCAAATATTAGGATCAGAGTATTTGTTTTTGTAAACGTACCATCGCGGGCAACGGCTTCGTTGATGAGCTGACTGGAGGCCCGGAACATGTTCAACATGTCGTGATAGATGCGACCTAATTGTGAATAGAAGTAGGTGCCAACCGAGGAACACGCAGCAACATTGGTCTTCATAATGTTACCAACAATCTTGATCGTTTCGCCGTCCTGAAGGACAGAGGGATCCTGATTTGCTTGCGCAATGATTGTGTCCCAGGCCGAGTTTGGTAAAGACATCAAATTCTCAATCAAGCGATCCTGAAGACCCTTTTGTCCCTGGGCCGAAATCATGTAGCCGCAAGCCTCGTAGAACGTGTGAACTTGCTGTGGTGAAAGATCGCAGGTGATCTTACGCATGTTGCGAACAATATCGTCAATGAAGGCTTCGTTCTCCCCTGGCTGAAGCGCAACAAAATGCCTTCTGCACTTGTTGGCAATCTTGATGAACGTATCGCAAGCCATATCTTGAACACCTTCAGAGCGGATTAGCTGTGAGCGCCATGGAGGGCAATTGGGTAGCCTACCTTCGTGTGTCTCATGCATGAACTCGAACAGTTTGTTGACAACTGTTTTCAAAAACTTCCAATGAGCTTTCAAGAAACGAGGGTATTGTCCCACGATGTACATGATATTACTGGCCACAACAGCTTTGTTGTCTTTCCCCCTTTTCATTTCCGTGAGGCCAAGAAGATCCTTGATGACTGTGACAAGAAAACGCTTTTCAGTCTCTTCGTTCATTGCACCGGATATTGAACCAATTGCCCAACAGAGCGTGTTACAGTTTGCCCAGGACCATTCGGTGCCATCGACCTGTTTAGCCAGCTTCTCGATCATAATGTTCTCCGTATCGATGACGTCCAAGTGTGTAAGGTACACCAGGCATTCGCGAATCGTTTTGTACAGCTGAATCGTGTCACTTTCCTTGACGAATTCACGTATAATTTCGCCTTCTTCGTTTTCAACAATCAAAACCTCCTCCGGGCGCACCATTTTCTCTATCATAACAGTACGCAAGCTTGATAGAACCTCCTCATATTTGTGTTTGCGAAGAGGATATGTAGCAAGAGTGTTCGGATGAGGGGCACCGCCGTTGGCAAGACCACTCACGCCCATGCTCACCAAAGGGTTGATGTCCGTGATAGGGAGTTGCTGCATCTCTTCATAGAGCTCTTGCACCAGCCTAGTCCAATACTCTAAACAAATTTTGAACACTTCCCGATCATCAATTTGACTGATTCGAATGAGGTAGAAGTGGGCATGTGTCAGGAAATCCCTATTTGGCAACTTTTCAACAAGCTGTTATACATCAGCGTCAGCGTCAGCGCAGATGAGAACGGATCCCATGCAGAAGACTTACATTGAGGTGTGCGCTGAAGAAGCTGCAAAGGAATAATGCCAGATTCAATACAAACTCTTGATCTCTCGAGTTACTCTTAGCATAAGTATTTTTCAGATCCATTGACAATGGAATTATCTTCGAAACCGTAGTCAGAGTCTCGGTAAACATATGAACAAGCCGCTCGTCATAGTTGTAAGGGTTTCCGATCTGTAGTCCGCCGATCTCCGTGAGGCATTTTAGAGTCACATTGCGAAACTCGGGCACGTCCAAGAACCGCGTCAAAAGGGTATTTATAACCGGTGTCTCGAAAATATAACCCAATGGAATCCAGTTCAAGAACCGCAGGAGCGTTTCTAGTGTAGCTTTGACTAAGCTCGGCTGGTTTGCGGTATTGAGCACCTCTGAGCAGAGTTGGAAGATTGACGAGAATTCCTGCGTCATAGAGGTCTTCAGATTTCTCGCTTTCACAGACGTCATCTGGTCCTGGGAGAAATCAAACACCTCTTCAGATAACAGTCGGAGAATCGCCATGTTGTTTTCACAGATCGAGAGGCTTGTGTGACATGACGAGACAATCTCGTTGATGAAAGTAGGCCAATTGTGTGGCCATTCTTGTTTCAATATGGAGACGAGGACAAGATTTAGCTTGTTCAAGAACGCCTTTTCGCTCCGTAGTTTCTCCTCGGACCTGGAGTTCTCGATGATGAAATTAACGATGAAATTGCGGATTCCTTTAGCATGTCAGATCACGCATAATTTAATATTTTCGCAGTTCACTGAAAGCCATCCTATTAGACTCACCTAAACACTGGTCTCTGGGTAAAACTTTCCATCGTGTCATAATAACATCGTCAAGTACTTGAAGGGCAAGGTCTATCACCATCAGCAAGGCAGTCAACGATAGGATGTTTATGGACAACCCCACATTTAGTCTGAGGATATGATGACTCTTGAAGTATGTTTCCCACAATTAACCAGGCGTCCGGGTTTTGTTTGAACTAGTCATTGCGAGCAAGTTAGGTGTAGTTCTTTCGCCATCATGTTCGTAGCGAGAGCTTACTTCTGTTAGTGTCTGTTGGGCTTGTTTTTGCTTCAAACGAGGCTTCATGTCAGCGGTCGAGCTCGATCCAGGTTCGTTGTTCCACTGGGGTGGCTTACCAAATCGCCTTTGCCTTCATAGAAGGCCTGGACAGTACTGTCCAGCTCCTGTATAGAGACAGACATACTGTCGGACGATCCAGAATAAATAGGCGCGTTTCACTTGAAGCTCGTCTGCTTCCCGAAATAGGATTTGTCTGATCGTCACGGAGACAATAAAGGCGGGGAGTAATTCGAATAAGCCGCGAAGTGTTTATAGCATATGTTGTTAAGTCTGAGCTTGTGGTGTTTGGCGGGGTAAAAGCTTTGGGAGGGGTTAGTTCGCGACAACGCACAAGGAGGCTCTTGAAAGGAGGATGAGGAAGCGCTCCGTTTGATTAGAGGTCGCACACGAGGTTCAGGAAAAGGAGAGTGGGGGTTATGAGCCTGCGGTTCTGAGTTGCAAAGAAATAGTCGTATGCCGAGTTTGGCGCTCAAGGAAGAATCATCAAAGGGCACTTAGGGAGAACCGAAACCTCTGGCGGTGAGGGCGTTACCTAGCCACGGTCCTGGTAGCCCAGATATCTTAGTCAGCGCCTCAGATGCAGCGCAGGGCATGGTATATCTACAGAGCAGTTACCTAGTCTTATCACGCGGTATATAGATTATTACGACGTGATCAGACTATTGTATTCACGAACCAGGGTTCAATTTCACAACCTAGAATAGACTAGACATACAGGGTAGAGGATGTCGAGCGGGTATGACGACAGGTTGCCTGTTCAAGCCGGGCTAAGCCTTTGGGTTCGGTACTCTGTATATACGAAGTGGTTCTAGCTACTTGGGTTAAGATCGATACCTGCAACTGGTGCGCCCTTCTCAGCTTGGACTGTTCTTTCTTTCACGGGGCTTGGAGGGGCCCCGTCAGTTGGATGAAGTGTTCGGCTACAAGCCATAATTATCACCTTTAACCGCCGACAACAGTCAGTGTGGTTTCTTTAGAGCCAATTGCTTGCCCCGGACGGTGCGGCCCCTGGGGCTGTGATCCTTGATGCAGGATCCAGTCCAGAACCGCAGCTGGCGCCAATGATTTGGAGGGGGGGAGGGCGTGCCGCGCTTCCCTGGCGGATAGAACGTCTGACCCTCCTCCTCGAGGTGGCGTGTCGCCTGAGCGCGGCTCGCGCCAATCACAGGAGACGCCCAACCGAAAGTGCGGCCCAAGGTTTCTTTCCAACAGAAGTTAGCCAACCATCTGAACCTTGTGCTTCGCGCGGCCAGGCCGATCGCGCGCCAACTAACCCGAGTCAAGTCCTCCTCAGCCAGCTGGCAGCCGCATCTCTCCATCTTGCTTGGTCCGTTGGACGACTACCCCTGGTCCCAACCGAAGTCTCTCTCGTCTCTCTCGCTTTTCTTTTTCTCCTCTCTTCCTGACTGGAAGGGGAGGCGGGGTCCCAATGCTGGTCACTGTCTACTATTGGATCTTCCTGCAAAGCGTCTAGGCCGTAGTCTTGTTGACTGCCGTCTGCAGGCGGCAAAGGCTATAATTAAATACTCACACCCTGCCATGCTGCTCCCTGAGTTCCTGCTATCGCTTACTCCTCCCTCCACTCTCAGGACAACCGTATCTTGGCCCCTCCCTTCTCTCTAATGCGCCCCTTTGTTTATGCCACCTTCCGCTGGCTATTCGATCTCTGGGTTCTGTATCCTATACTTCGTGTTAGCGAGACGCGCCGTTAAGCACACTATTCACTCTCGTTTTAGCCTATCTTAGGTCGCCATACCTGCTCGTCGTTTTCATTGCCAAGAAACGCTCCTCGCTCGGGGTGCTCCGTACAGCTTCTTCGTCTCAACTTCTCCTGCCTTTTTCGAGTCTCTAAATCAGTCAAATCAACTCGCACGTTGTGTTCTCCGGCAAACATCTTGCAGCTCTCATGTGATTTGGGACATTCAGTATATCGCAATTTCAGTACATTGTCTGACGCCTAATTTGTTGGTCCTATTATCTTGTATTTTGTCTCCTCCGCAACCTGCGTCCCGCACTTTGCGCTTGTTCTCGGGCCCCATACAGACTGTGTTATTGATCGCGACTTGGTCTAATCTGTCTTCTGCGGTTTCGTTGTCTACTCGCCATAGGATTGAGCTATTGCAAGCGGGTGCAAGCTGCAGGAACTTAGCCGCATTCAGAACGCGAATAGGGTGGCGGACAGGTGCTGCTCGAAGTACGTCCCGGTGCAACAATGACCGCAATCGCAACTGCCTCCGTGATAAACGACCAGGAGTCGGAGAGGGATACGAGGATAGACCATAGCCCGTCGCGGTTCACGGCAGTAAATGGAAGAGATTCTCTTGTCCCTGTCTCTGCCGTTGGTGGTGGTTCAAGCAACGGGGAGAAACGAGAGCATTCGGAAGCGTGGCAACGAACTGAGTACGATCCAACCGCTTCACACGAAGACACGTCCAAGGAAAATGGCAGCGCTGGTAAAGATATAAATGAACACGAAACACAACGGTCGACTTCCCACGGCTCTCTGGTTTCAATCAACCGATCAAAAAGGAAAAGGTCAGAATCTGACGAGCAGGCGGATGGCTCTCTTGCGCCATACCGCGGTCCGAGAAGCCCAGTTCAGCCTACAGATAATATCGCGGAACAGTCTTCACAGCTGGGAGCTATGAGCTCCCAAAGCGATACCGAGTCGAAGCGCACGTCGCTACAGGCACACGCCAGGCAAGATGAGGAAGGGAATACTCGGAGATCTTCAACGAATGCTAGTTGGCACGAATATGATGTACAGTTTCCCAACCAAGCTCCGCGAGCTCAACAAATAGACGTTTCTGATGCCCAGTTGGCCGAGGCACTACAGCGTGACGCCCAGGGACCTGATGTCGCTTCGAAAAATTGGGATGGCATCAATCGTCCCACCGAGGGGCCCATGCCGAGGGAACAGGCCCGCGCTCCCTCTTTATCCCAGGATCGGCCACAAAATGCTGTACAAGTCGCACCTAGAAGGAAACGCGTCTTCAGCAACAGAACCAAAACTGGCTGCTTGACTTGTCGAAGGCGAAAAAAGAAATGCGATGAGCAGCATCCAAACTGTAAGTCTAGCAAAAGACTCCGATTGGCTTCTGCATTTTACGTCGTGGTTCTAACCGCACTTCAGGTAATAATTGTACAAGAGGGGGCTTTATCTGCGAAGGATATTCAACTCGAAGTACATTCAAACCATCCACTGCGAAGGCCCCAATCCCGCTACAATCAAAGGAAGGTCATCCGGATATTTCTGGGCAGTATGTACACGACATCAATCAGCACGACCGTCCACAAAATTTGATGGAGCCAGTTGAACCGACAAAACTGAGACCGATTGTCGATGATGACAACCGTCCAACCGCTCAATTTAACACTAGTCCCTCGGGTGTTGGGTCTAATCGTGGCTCGTGGTCAAAACGAACTTGGCCTAGTGCAAGTCACCCGAGCTATACTACAGATCATTTGGGAAAATCAGACTATCGAGAAGTACCTTCAATTCACGAGTTGTCTCGCGAAGGGCACCCTAAAAACGATTATCAACTAGTTCCCCCAATCAGAGAAATTCCTCACGGCGGACACACAAAACACCTCCCTCTTTTCCCGAGTGGAATCGATCAACGACCAGTACACACCAATGGTGTTGATACTAGCACTCCGCAAGCTCAAGCGCGGATGGCGCTGAGCATTGAACATCAGTTGTCTTCTCGTGCAGTTTCCAGTGAGGAGACGGAAAAGGATAAAATGCTCCGCGGTGAACTTTACAGACCTTTCGATGTTCTCCTCGTGGAGGAGAGAGAACGATGCAAAGCCGCACTCTGGCGGTTCAATAATTCCTGCAACCCTGTCTCGGGGCTTAGCGCTAGGGAACAGTCCCGTTTATTGAAGGAGGTCTTAGTACCTCAAGCATCTAACAATTCACATTCTAACATTACATCTCCTAGGCCCGCAGGGTCTATTGGCCAAGGCGTTGTGGTAGAAGCACCCTTTAAATGCAGCTACGGATACAACATTCATCTCGGCGAAGATGTTCTCGTATCTGAAGACTGCTCCTTTGTTGATGACTGTCCCATTACTATCGGAGCTCACACATACATCGGACAGAGAGTGCTTATACTTACGTCAATGGCTCATGCAAATATGCAGGAAAGGAAAGGCTCGCAGAGCCGCTATCAAGGCCGTCCCGTTACGATTGAGGAAGACTGCTGGATTGGCGCCGGCTGTATCATCTTTCCTGGTGTCCGAGTCCGGCGCGGAGCAGTTGTCGGTGCCGGTGAGATAGTAAAAAGTGATATTGTGGGCTATGGGTTCCAGGGCATGAAACCCAGCTATATGTAACATGCGCAGGCAATTTCGCCTATTTGGTTGCACGGCGTTCGGATTTTTGGTCTTCGGTTTCCCTGATTGAAGCGTCGGTTATACTTTTTTTTATGTATACCACGATACTGTGTATCGGATACCTCGTACAGTCTAATCACTTTTCTCTCTTTTCTGGCCCTAAGGTTGGTTCAGATTCGTATTCGTCTGGCTGGTAAAACTCAGGACGAGCCCGCTCTCCATCCAGCACCGTCTGCGGTATGCCAATTTGATTTTGTTGTCGAAATCATATTCCAGTGCTACGCTCATCAATCGCTGGACAATTTATCTGGCAGTCAAAGAAGGCATGTCAGCAATGTCTGTTCAATTTGTACAAAGACTAGGATTGAAGGCCATTCCAGCTCTTAAGGAACTCGCCCCTGTGGCCATCATTATCAACGGAACTCATTCTCAAAACGTCAGAAAATGTGCAGTTAGGAAGAAAGCAGATACATAATCCCTGGTCAAATCCGTGGCTGGGCTATACATGAGATCCAGTATGATTGAGACTAGAGCCATTCTAGGAATTCCGGTACAAAATAGCTCACGACGATGCCAGCACCAGCCCGTAAAATACCTTCTGTACTCTCAAAGGCCATCGATTTGAGGTCGAAAACTCCAGCTTTTGCCCCGGCATGTATCATCGCGTATTCGCCGCTGACCTGATATGCAGCGATTGGAATATCCTTTGCAAGTTCTCTTGCATCTCTTATGATATCGAGGTAGCTGCTTGCTGGCTTTACCATGATGATATCCGCACCCTCGCCAATGTCTCTTTGAATGGCCCTGCGTGCAAGACCGCGGCCGCCCGGAGGCAGTTGATAACATCTGCGGTCCCCAAACGATGGGCATGAACCAGCCGCATCGCGAAAGGGCCCGTAGAGGCAGCCACTGAACTTCGCACTATAGGACATTAGCAGAACACGGTGGGCCAAGCCAGCCTCGATCAGCTTCAATTTTATAGCACGAACTCTTCCATCGTTCATATCGGACGGCGCGACGCAATGCGCTCCGGCAATAGCATAGGCGAGAGCGACATCCGAGATCCGGTCCACGGACTGCGTGTTGTCGAGCGTACCATCTTCTCGCAAGATTCCGCAGTGTCCATGCGATGTGTATTCACAAAGGCAGACGTCAGTCACTATGTATAGTGTAGGGAAACGCGACCGTAGAAGGCGAATGGCTTGGACAACGGGGCCGGCTGGGTCATCCGCGGAAGTGCCCAGGGCATCCTTGGCGGATGGGTGTAGTGGAACACCAAACAAAATGACAGATCGAAGTCCTTTCTGAACAAGAGGTTTCAAAAACGGTACTAAGCGGTTTAACCCTCGACGATGCTGGTTAGGGAGCGAGGGGATAGGTGTTTCTTCATCCGGGTTGTCGGTGATAAATAAGGGGTATATTAACATTTCCTAGAGCTAGGTCAGAACTGCTTGTTCACTACCCAAAAGTATAAAGGACGGGTATCAACAGAAAGCGGTACAGACCTTGGTCAATTGCCTTTCTGCTTGCCATGACCTGCTGAGTGGATGGCTGTAACCAGAATGAAGCTGACTTGAAATATCCCCAGATATGCTAACGCTTGTGGCTGCTGTACTCGTGTATGATCGAGCCGTGATCCGAGACCGTGCGTTGGAAATTTGGGAGCCCTGGTCATCATAGTTGTCCCTCAACGCAAGGTCAGAGACGAGATTTGAGAATGACATATTGACAGCAGTTTGCGAAGTCGATGGTTATGATCAGAGAGACAGGCAGTGAATAATTGTGCACGCTCCCCTTTTCATGTATAGGCGAGATAAGTCAACGAAATAGAATCAAGGGCAGCGCGGACTATCAGACTTCGGGCCTGTCTGTTCTCAATTAAAGTCGAGCTCTCTTGCGATGTTCATCTCAGCCTTGGGTGCAAATGGTACGGAGTACTGCAGAGTCCTCACTCCGTCAAAACGGATTGAAACTCACATGCAGCCATTGGACGGAAGCGGATACCTAGCCGAGGGGTTCCACCGGCCGTCATTCGATTTCCAAGGTTAATCAACAAGCTAGGTAACGTAATTCACGGGCGACCCGCCCACCACGACCGACCCGCCCGCCCCCTCCAAAATCGGCTGCCTATAGAACTTGAAGCTATTCCCAACCACCCAAACACGCGTATTCTATTTAATTCTGACGATTCAGTCGTGTAGAACACCTAGTTCTAATATGGCCTATAATATAACAGTCAGAAACACCTTGGTAGAGCGCGTCTTGGCGCGTTAAAAGATAGAGGTGCAGAGCTTGTTAAAGGACCCTCTCCTGTATCTAATTAAGTATTTCTTAATATCATGAGGTCCCTAGCTTCCTGTATTAAAAGGCTATCTGTAGGAGTTGTTTATTACTTTAATTATTGCTGTTTCTGCTTCTCTTTCTTATTTGCAGCGCGGAGATTATAGTTTTCAGTAGCTAGCTGTGCGGTGTTATATAAAACTATCTCGCAGTGTAGGAAGCGGTTCACTGATGTGTCATGAAGTCGTTGTTGATGAAAGCTAGCTCGAAGCCGTGACGGCTAGAAGAACCGATGTGGCTGACTAAAATATGACTCAGCCTGTTAAACAAGAAGAAAGATCGATAGGTATATAATAATAGGGTTGATAGAAGAACTCCCACGTCCTTGTGTAGTAAAATAAATATAATTGTTGATCTTGAAATAGTATAATAGCAACAACAAGATAAAGAGTAAGCTATAAGTTAACTATAATTATATTTTATAGAGTAATAAAGGAAGCCCGTGTTTCTTGTTCTATTTAATAACTTGATCCTAGTATACTTTATTATAGGCTTTAACAAGGTCTTTAAAGCCTGAGTTAATAGTATAAACCTACTTGTTATTATTAGCTAAATACCCTTGCTACTTAATAAGATATTCCATGAAAGGAGTATAAGATTAACTAATTAACTGTGGGAAGCAGTTCACTGATGTGTCATGAAGTAGTTGTTGATGAAAGCTAGCTCGAAGCTGTGACGGCTAGAAGAACCGATGTGGCTGACTAAAACATGACTCAGCCTGTTGAACAAGAAGAAAGATCAATAGGCGTATAACAATAGGGTCGATAGAAGAACTCCCACGTCCTCATGTAGTGAAATAAACATAATTGTTAATCACGAAATAGTACAATAGTAATAACAAGATAAGAGTAAGCTATATGTTAAACGTATGGTTTTGATTTCATAAGATAGATGTTGTCTTCCTATCTCGAAAGGGACGGACCCACAGAAGAAGCGGGATCGCTGACTAAGATACAAGTAATTACTAGTAACGCACCTTGATGGCGACAACACCTCAATATCAGGCCATGCGTGCAACACTATAAGTCGACTGTAATCATGTTTTATAGAGTAGTAAAGAAAGCCCGTGTTTCTTGTTCTGTTTAATAACTTGATCCCAATATACTTTATTATAGGCTTTAACAAGGTCTTCAAAGCCTGAGTTAATAGCACGAACCTACTTGTTATTATTAGCTAAATACCCTTGCTATCTAACAAGATACTCTATAAAAGGAGTACAGGATTAACTAATTAATTAAATATAATATCCTAGTAGTTATTTGACTTCCTAATAATTATTATTATTAAGGAATACCTTATTAATAGTAGCAGGAGGTTTAGGATAATTATATCTATAAAGGTTCTTGTTAATAGGTACAGGTTTAAGCTAATTAACTAATATAATTAAACAGATCTTTTAATTTAATAGTAAGCTTAATAATTAATAGGCTAAATAGCTAACTTACTTAGTAATTTTAAATAGGCTAGTATACTATTTTATGAACTTAATAGGGATATTTAATATTAATAATTAATAACCTTTATAAAGTTATAGGTACATGTTCTAACCTTTATTAAATTTAATAAGATAGTATTTAGTATTATAGCTTAATTTTATTTAAATAATTATATAATTAATTACTTCTTCTATATTAATATATATACTAAAGTCCTGTTTAGCAAAGATATTCCTTAAAATATTCCACGGGGTATATAGATTAATACTAAATAATAAATAATAAGAGGTATCTATAGTTACTAAACTCTTTAATTTATTTAATATAGAAATAATTATAAATAAGTAAATAAGCTAATATATATTCTAGGTAATAATATATTAAATTATAATTTTAATTATTTAAATAAACCTCTTGATCTGGCTATTAGTTAATAGATATAATATAGTAAAAAAATACTAATTAATATATAATATTTTGCTAAAAATTCCTTTCTAAACCCTAGAAATAAAGCAAGAATCTTAATTTAATATAAAATATTTTAGCAGGCCCTAATTATACTTTTAAAAATATTTAATAAAAGTAATTCCTTATTTAAAAGTAATCTACTCTCAATAGCCAGGAATAAGCCTAGTTTATTTTATAAACTTATTAATAATAATAAAGAGTTAGTTAAACCCCTTAAGTAATTTATTAACTTAATTATCTAGATTAAAACTATTAAAAGACAGGATAGTAATAAAATTAAGTATAATTATATTAAAAGGAACTAGTAGTAGCAGAATTAGCTATAATAATCTATAAAGGAGATATTATTATAAAATATTTTTAAGATAAGCAGGGTACTTGGTAATATAGTTATATAAGTATTTATAAGATTAATATAATATAAAGCTATAAAGGGTATTAAGATATTAATCAGGCCCTTAGTAACTATATAAATTATATATAAAATAAAAGATTTCCTTTTTTATACTTTATAGAATATAGAGCTATAGGTCTTTAATAATAATTAGCTTACTTTATTTTTCTATAGTAAATTATTTAATTATATAAAGTAACCTATTATCTAGCTAGTAAGGGAGCTTTATCAAAGTATCTCTTTTTAGTATATTAATAATTACTTTTACTTATAAATTAAAAGGATAAACTTCTTAAATCTAGTATTTAAAATCTTTAGATAGCTATAACTCTATAGTAAATAAAGTATTTATAATAGGGATAGTATCTATTATTAATTTATTAAGATTAAAGGTTTTTTATATAGCTAAACTACTAGTTCAGGGAAAGTATAATAATATATTAGGGATAATATTTACCTAGCTAGGCTTGTAGAAAACTAATAAATTAAAATTATTAAATATATTAACTTACATAAACTAACCTTAGGTTTAGGTTCTCAAGGGTAACTATATTTATTAATAATTATTTTAATATTTTAATAGTCAAGGTATAATTAGTATATATTATAATATTTTTTATAAACTTAATTAAATATTAAACTTTTTAAAATATCTATACTAAGCAAGATACTTCTAATTTAGTAGGCTAGTATAACTGTTTAACTTTTATTTATAGAGGTAATATAGCAAGGTCCTTATACTTAAAGTTAAAGCTTAGATAATATATTATAATACTATAGCCTTATTTTAAAATATCAAGGTTTAAATAAAGGTAAAGCTCTAGATTATAGTAAGCAAGGAACTGAGGTTATTTAAACTATTTTTACAAGTTATTAAATATAACAAGCTTAGCAGGCATAAGATTATTTAATAATATAATTTTTATAAAGTCTTAATAAGCTTAGCCTTTCTTCAGAACTTTTTTTAAAAGCTTTATTTTTTATTATTATAAAGGATTAATTTAAGTAATAAAATATTTTATATAGTAATAAAACTAGCTAGTTAAACTAATATAGTATTCTAGGTCCTTTAAGGTTTCAAGGAATCTAAGAGCAAGGATTACTTTTAGCTTTTTAATAAATATTATAAAACCTAAAGTATTAATATATTATCCTAGTAGCTAGATAAATAGGAACCTAATAAATATTTTTATTAATTTAAGTTTTATATTTATATCCTGTAATTATTTAAAGACTAGGGATAGGTATTTAAAATATTCTAATAGAGTCCTTAAGGTAATTATAATATTATTAAATTTTAGTAAAAGCCTTGAAGTTATATAATAATAAATCTATTTATTATTAAATAAATAAGACTAAGTTAATAAATCTTATTATTATTACCTAGAAGACTTCTTGTCTATAATAGCTAATTATAACTAGGTACTTTTAGTAATTATATTAAACTAGCTATTAATAAAAGAACTTTATAGTATTAATTATTAAAATATAGTAATAGCCCTTGATAAGATTAATAATATTTTACTAAATTAATATTAAATAATAATCAGGTTTTAACTTTTTATTTATTCCATAAAAATTAATAATAATATAGCTTTTTTACTTGATTTCTTTTGTTCAGGGATTATAGACTATATACTAGATAATAAAAATAGGGAATCTAGTAGGGGTATATCTAATAATATATTCTATTTTCTTTAAATAGATTAAAGGGTTAAAGGTATTATTAATAACTCTTTAATTTTTAAGATTAATATAATAAATCCAAGGTCAGGGAAGCTATTATTTTTATCCTAGCTTTATAAATATTTCTAGTTATTAGTCTTGCTAGTATTATTCTTAGAATAGGGAAACCTAACTTGGCTTTAATTTTAGGCCCTCGGGCTAGATAACCAAGTTCTAATTTAATAGTATAAGTATTAATATACTCTAGATTAAATATAATACCAAGCCTGGTATATTAACTAATAGTAATTAATAAAAATAATTTATTTATAACTTTGATAAATAAGAAGTCATAGTTAACAAGATAAGTATTAATAATAATAGATTTAATAATATTAATATTATTAGTAGGTAGTTAATTAAAGGGTTTAAAGATAAAATTATAGTCTTTTAATAGCTTAATATATAGGTAAATTAGGACTTTTATACTAGAATATACAGGGATAGTTATATATTTTAGTATATAGATAAAAATAATAGTTAATCTCACGGGCTAAGTTTAGATATAAATTAAGATAGTTATATTATAAAAATTAATTTATATTTTTAATTATTTATAAAGAATCTTAAATCCTTCTTGTTATATTATTTTTATACTAACAAGGAGCTTCGCGGAAGTACTATTAATAAGGTATATTATAATTAGAATTTTAGTAAAAATAGGCTTACTACTTTCTACTTTTATCAGGAAGAATAGGTTAAATATAATATATTAATTAAATAAATATTTTAATTTAAGATTACTAATAATAGCGGGCTATTTTGCAGGATATATAGTAATATTTAGAATATTTTAAAGGAATACTATATTACCTACTAACCAGGAGTATCTAGTATTAAAGTAGATATTATAATATTCCTTAGTAGTATTAAGGCTAGCTTTAGTAATAATACTTTGCCAAGTTTATAGAAGTATAGTATTAGTTAAATACTTATAGTTAGATTTAATAATCTTTACTTTAATTATTTTAATAATAAGTATAACTAATAGCTCAGAGCTCTTTTTAGGGTAATATTAAGATATATATTAATATAGCTAATTATTTAAGCTAAACTTAGTATAATAAATAGAATATAAGTTTACAGGTTTATCTAATAAAGGTAATAAGGATACTATTATAGTATTAGCAAGATAGTTATTAATATTAGGGTTAGAGTCAGGATTAAGCTCCTTAATTAAACTAGTTATTAATAATTCAGGATTTAATAATATAGCTTGGCTATATAATACAAGGTTTATAAAATAATTACTTAATAGAACTATAGGTAGTAGAATAGCCTGATAAGTAAATAAGGGGTTTAGTATACTAAAATCAGGTATAAGTATAACCTAAAGGGCTATAAAGTTATTTAAGGTTTTAGTATTTATTAGAACTAGCTTAGTAGTAAATATATAGTTATTTAACTAGAAGTTTAGTTAATTCTATAGTTGGTAATTTAAATAGCTACTATTTTAGTTCTAACCTTGGCTAGTCAATTACAAGGACCTGTTTAACAAGTTCAGGGAACCTATAATAGGTTAATTATATAAAACCCTGTTATTACTAGAGGCCTGGTTCAGGTAATAATATAATAATAAATAGCTTTAATTTTTATACTAGTTTTACTGCATGGGTTAATTATATAGCTACTAGAAATAATATATTATAGGGTATAAGATTAGACTAGGGTAATATATATTAATAGGCTATTATTATATAAGGGGTCTAGTAGGGCTTTATCTATTTCTAGAGGTAGAATAGTTAAAGTTCTTAGGTCTATTATTATTATTATTATATATTTTATTTTTATAGTTATATTTAGCAGAGAGGTTTTACTAAAAATATTCCTTTTATTTAAAGGTCTTAAGGAACTAGGCTAATAAGGTATCTAGTATTAATTTTAGATATTATATTATAGGTAAGGATCTAGGTAATTCTAAATTATTAAAATTTAATTATATAGGTTAATAATACCTGCAGTTTAATAATAATAAATGATATTTTTATAAAAAGACTAAGGTATTTTACTATTCTTAATATTAGAATAAGTAAAATTAAGAATATATAATTTTTATAAGGTAACCTAAAGGTTAACCTTAAACCTCTTTAATAGGTATATAAGCTAGCTTTATTCTATAGTAATAGTTTAAAGAGCTATTTTTTCAAGCTCTATTAACTAGAAAATAAATTAATATAATATAACTCTATAAAGATATACTTATATATTTACTTTTACTATAGGCTCTCCTTTATAGGTAATAATATTTTTAATTTTATTAATAAATATATTTATATCTTTATAGTATATTAAACTATATTACTACTTAACTATAATATTATCAGGTATATTAGGCTAGAAAAAGCTAATTTTATTAATTTTTTTATTACTAATTTACTAAGTATTAGTATTAGCTAGCAGGATATATATAAATACAGGTATATTTAGTTAACCAGAACCTTATAATTAAATTATAGGAGGGTTTAATAAAGCAGGCTAGCCTATAATATTCTAAGCTTGGAAATATACTTTAAGCTATTTTATTCAGGTATTAGTTTATTAGAGTATTCTTATAATATTAGCAAGGGTAGGTTTAGGTTTAGTATTCAAGTTTAATAAAGGTTAAAAACTAGTAGCTAGTTAATTATTTTAGGCTATCTAAAAGTTATTAAAAGCAGGGCTACTTGACTAGAAACTACCAAGGCTATTAGATATTATATAATATACTAACTACAAGGTAAGTAGCTTGATATTTATAGTTTAGTAGTAAGGATTAAAGCTATTATATAAAGCAGAATAACTATAAATCAAGATAGCTAATAAAGTAAAACAAGATTAAGGTATATTTAACTATTTTCAAGGATAATAAAGTAATTAGCTATCTATAAGTAGTTTATAGCTCGAATAGTTAGTAGATTAAAGATAGGATTAGGTAATAATAAACAAGGAGGGGTTAATAGATACTTACTAGAAATAAGGGCTAGTTTACTAAATATACCTTCTAAAGCAGGATAATTAACACGTGATATATTTAGTAATATTACTTTATTTTAACCTGCTTGATCTAAAGTAGCAGATATAATAGAAGAAGATCTTGAGTAATAGGGACTAGAAAATTCAAGAAGGTTTATAAGATTAATATTATTAATTTCAGGTAGTAAATTAACCATAATCTAGTTAAAAAGGCTATTAAAATTATTAATTTTCAAGGCCTTTACTAGTTAATAGAATTCCTAAATAACTTAATAAATAGCAGGTTAATTAAGGGCCTAGTTTACAGGAAAAATAATATTTCTAGTAAAAGTAAATAAAAGAAAAGTAGAGGCCAGGTAAAAAAATAGATAGATTATTTACCCTATAAATTTACTAGTAAACTACTGTAGAGGCTGTTAATAGTAATATACTTGTAATTAATAAGCTAACTTGCCTAAATATAGAGATAATTAATTAGATATTAATAATTAATAATAAAGCTACTAAAAAATAAATACTAGAACCTAGTAGAAAGAGGTAGTAGTCTGCTTATTTAAAGTATATAATATAATTTCTTGTAGGTAGTTCGAAGAACATGATTATAGAATAGCTTGGAAAGGTAGAGACAAAGGGGAAGAGTAAGGCAAGGTTAATAAATTAATTAATTAGCTTGCTTTAGCAGGAACTTGGCTATAGTAAAATAAAAGTACTTGCTATAATAGAGGCCTAGTTTAGTTAAATTATATAATAAATAATTAGAGGGACCTAATATATCTATAATCTTGCCTGGAGATAGACCCTGAAGCAAGGATTTGATATCAGAAACCCAGAATTATTAATAATTATAATAAAAAATAGATACTGAATTAAAACAAAGGCAGTCCTGAATAATTCTAGATATACTACTACTGTAGGAAGCGGTTTACTAATATATCATGAAGTTATTGTTGATAAAAGCTAGCTCGAAGCCGTGACGGCTAGAAGAACCGATGTGGCTGACTAAAACATGACTCAGCCTGTTGAACAAGAAGAAAGATCGATAGGCGTATAACACGCAGCCTTCTATAAGTTACTGTAGGGCATGTTTTAAATGCGTTAAAGGGCTTTAAGAGCCTCTTTTTAAAAGCTTCTTAACTAAAGAAGCTTGTCGCTTAAGCTAACAAACTATATAAGGTATTACTAGTGTTGAAGAGCTAGTAGAGGGCCCTTCGCGGCTTGGTAGAGGTATAAGGGTATTGATTGGGGGGACTGTCAAACAGTGTGCACAGTTCGCTATATCGGTCATCCCTGATGACTCAGTTCTTAGTCAGCATTAGGTAGTTAGCTCCCGCCGCCGGCGGTCTCTGAATAGCATCAACTTATCTACTTCTATACTTTACTATAGGCCTGTCGGGTCCTAATTTACTACAATAGTAGTATATCTACCTTTTTTTTAATCTAGGAGTTACCTAGGATCTCCAGTTCTCCCTTTTAAAGCCTTGTAGTTAGGAGTTTTACTATATCTATACTAATACCTTTATTAATCCTCTAAGAATCCTCGATCCTCCGAGCCTTTAAATCTTAATTATATAAATACTATTATTTCTATCAAACACGAGTTTTTCCCTAAACTAGTTTAATACTATATATAGAACTAATATTACTATATAGATTATATAACTCTATATTAAACTATATTAAAATTACTATTAAGTTAGACTATTATTTTAATACCTACCAAACTCTCTATATACTAAACCTGCTTAACAAAAGTAAGCAGTGCCCGAGACCCTGAACTATAGGGATTATACTTTTTAAATTTAATTAATCTATACCTTCCTCTATAACTCTATAAATACTAATATCTATAATATTATCTGATTATACTATATACCTTGCTCCTGTAATTAAAAATAATATAATAATTTTTATTTTTATTATATTCCTAGATACTATATTTAACCTAGTAACTTGTATATATAATTTTTATACTACCTCAGGCCACGGATTTGCTAACAAGGTTAATATAAATAAAAAATAATATATTAAAAGAATATTAGCTATAAGGCTAATAATAGATTTAATAAACCTTTATTATAAGTACCCACACCCCTGGATCTACAGTAGTTAAATATTTATTAATACTTATTATTAACTATATAATACTATATACTAGTATCTATTATTTATTAATATATAGCCTAATACGGCTTTAGCTTCCAAACTAGATAACACGAGATTATTAGATAATCCGCTCTCGGGTTTAATTATAGACTTAGAACTAGTAAGAAAACCAATCTTACATGTTAAATAATATATCTAGCTAATTATAGCTATTTTAATATTTATAATACTAACTTGGTATATAGGTCTAGTATAAAATATAGATATTAATTTTATCCTAGGATTTAAAAATCTATATCAAGGCCTTAGATTACCTGATAAACCTAAATTAAATAAAATTAAATTTATATACCTTGATTCTTTTGCAGGATATTAAAATATAATTAATTTAACTTTTTTATTAGGTAAAGTTTCTAATATTACTAAGATAATAAGCTCTAGTATTACTAGTTAGACTAGCCCTGATACCTAGCAAACCTTTAGATTTTCTGCTATATAAATATAAATATTAATAGCTATTATTTAGCAAGTATTAAATATAAATATAATAACTAATAGCCCCTAGAATATACTTACTACTACTACTAATAATAGAACAGGCCCTACTAAGATAGCTACCAAGTTAATATACTAGTACCTAGCTAATATTAACTTCTTTTACCCTAATATACTAATTAGCTAGGGTCATGGTAATAAAGTTAACTAGGATAATAAATAGTACTTTAGGGATATTTATATATTTATAAACTATTTTTAAATTATAATTAAAATAAAAGGAATAACCCTAGTTACCTAGAACCTAGAAATATACCTACGCGGAGAAGCTATATATTAGTATAATACTAAACTAGATTAAGTATAGTAAAGGGGTTTAATAACTTTAGTTATTATTAATAATTAGTATATATAACTTAAAAAATATTTCAAGATACCTACTAGCCAAGCTCGGTAAAGAATAAACTAAACTAGATATACTATTACTAATATACTAAATAAAAAACCCCTATTTTTATATATATTAAGTATAATATTATATACTAAATAATATAAAAAATTTAATTAAGATTATCTACTTATCCTATATACCTGGCTAAACCTTGATATTAAGTTTAGATATATAATTAATAAGCCTGTCAAAGGTATTATAATTATATAGTTTATAAAGATACTTAATTATAAATAAACTAATTAATTTAATTAATTTAGTATCTAAAGATTACCTAGGTAATTTATAGCTATAGTTACTAGTTTTTTTTACCTAAGATATTAAACCTATAGCTATAGTAACTATAGTAGTAATTACTTTCTAAACCCTTCCCTATAGAACTTATAAGGTAACTAGCTAGACCCTTTCCCTGCTTTACTTTTCTAGTATAGATAGAATAACCTATTATAACCCTATAAAATATAGCCCTAGCAACGTGCAAAGTTTTATACTAATAATAATTATTAGAATCCTTCTTAAATATAAAATTAATAATATATTTAACCCTTCCGGCCTGTACCTCCTATACAAGGCCGTGGAAAAGGATATATATATTAAAATTAAAGTAATAACTATAGGTATAATTACCTAGTATATTAAACTAGTCTACTATATTATTTTAACTAGAATAATAATAGATTCTATAATAATAATTATTATTAGCTATGTTATTAATACTAATAGAGGTCTTACTATACTAATAAAGAATATAAAGAAATACTTTATAAATATTATAATAAAGACCCAGGTCTAACTAAATAAACTAAATATAAAGTATATTTAATAAAGGAAAAAATTAATTAATAAAGGAATATTAATAGACCTGACCCTAATAGAATCTAATATAATTACTATATAGCTATATTTAATTTAAATAATATACTTTATATATATCTTCTTTAATATAATAATTTTATAAATATATTCTACCTAGAACCTAATACTCCTATAATTATATCTATTATTTAAATATTAGGTTTAACTCCTTCCTATTCCCCCGGCCTTAGTTTCTATAACTAGAGATATACTACTATACAAGTATATTTTAAACCTAAAGGCTCCCTATACTCTATCTATATTAATTCAGGTTTAACTTTATTTCTAATTAATAGAATATTTTTATAAAAGAATCTACCTAAACTTCAGGTATAGTAATACACAAGCCCTATTTTTTTATAGAGAATAGGAATTAATTAAATAATAGAGTTTATTTTACTATTATTTTATTTTAGTAGATATTAATCTATTATATCTAGCTAGTATAATATTACTATAAAGCTTATAGTTAAAGCCTATATTACTAAAATATTAAAAGTAAACCTCTTACTTAGTATAAATATACTTGGACTAGAATATTATATAATTAACCTGGATAGATAATAATTAATTATTAGAATATATAGAGATATTATTATATTATTAATAATTAATACTTACTTAAACTATAAACTAGCACAGGTAATATTTGCTGAAAAATATATTATTATTTTACTACTAATAACTATATATATTCTAATTTAGTACTAAAATATACTTATTAATAACTAAGATTACTACTTTGAGCCTATATAACAAGAATATATTATATTATATATATATATAGTGGACGAAGTATTTACCTATATAGTAATAATTAATAATATAAAATTACTAGTTATTATTAAATATTATATTTATCTTAGAAATCTATTAAAATTTAAAACCTTTAAAATTTATTAACTTGATATTAGCCCTAGAATACTAGTTACTAAATCTAATATAATTAGTCTAGTTAAACTATTACCTAGAGTACATGATGCTATTATATTATTATAGGCTAATCTAAATATATAGATAAAATTATAATTAGGTATTATAGTTTATAGTAATACTAATATAGTATAATATTATAAAGCTTTAATATAAAAATATAATAATATTTAACTTAATAAAGACCTTGTTAATATACCTAAATCTAACTATATATATATAAAGTTTAAGCCTGGATAGTATAAATACTT